>NW_010263502.1:0-220 GCF_000690775.1 Eurypyga helias | reverse complement strand
TGTAAGATGGTTCCTGATGGAGCTGGCTTGCGGACTGGAGCAGCTGGAATTGTCTCGTGATGTTTGCCAGGAGCTCTCCTGGTGACCTGCGATCGTTCTCCAGGCTCTGGGCATCTGTGAGTCACTAGAGGTTTTCCCCTCTTCCCCCTTCAAACCTAGTTTAAAGCCCAGTCTATGAGCCCTATCAGTTCATGTGCGAGAGTCCTTTTGCCCCTTTGAG
>NW_010263501.1:25624-37191 GCF_000690775.1 Eurypyga helias | reverse complement strand
TTCCTCTGATCTTCTCCCCCATCCCGCTGGAGGAAGGGGAGAGGAAGGCAAGCAGCTATGTGGTGTTTAGTGGCTGACTGCGGTTAAACCCCAACAGCAGTATAGTTGCCAAATCTTAAACTCCGAAGTTTTGTATCTTCACAACTTCAAAGGAAAGGTAGCCTTCATATTTTGCTCTTTACCATCACTAATGATAGTGGCACAAAGTTAGATGTTTGCGTAGCTGGATTTCAATCTTCTGCGGTTCGCCTTGGCTTGCTGTACAGTGAATTACTTTATGAGTAGAGCAGAAGATAATAGACAAGTATCCTTTCTGACAGATTCAAATTTAACGAATCAACAGCCTGTTCTATTTCACCTGATTTTGTGGGTTGTGTGACACTCGGTGTCTTGGCCTTATCTGTTCCTGTGGGAACTTTAACCCTGGGTGGGGACTGCTGTGTTGCACACAGGGTTCCTGATGTATCTGATAGCTGTTGTTGCTCAGTACCACGCAGTTTCTGTAGCCGGACGAATTGATATGGTCAGATTACCTGGTATAATTTTTAGTTATTCATCAGAACACATGAATTATAAACCTGGATGTGGATTAATCTGCTGTAAAATGGGCAAGGAAAAGATGGTGCCATTACTAGAAAAAGGTGTGGTGGTGTTCTCTTGTTATTGCTTTGAACTAGAGAATCGATAACTTATCCCTTTTCAAAGGTTAAAAAATTACTGTTAGATACTTCACATGAATCCCTTTCAGGTTGAAAAATACTTACAGACTCGTTTGCCTTCTATGAGATGGATTTTGTATAATCAAAGTAGTTTTCACTTAAAAATGCATAAAATGCACTGTCATTCTTACTAATGACAGTGTACCAATTCTGGGAATCAAGTTTCTTAAAAACAATTTTAAAAGAAGTTGGTTTTGCTGGTTCCCTGCAAGTAATGATAACATTTTCTGTCTTTTCTCCTTTTATGTCTGCATACTGGGCAACTTGGAAGTCACAGGATACTTTGCTTCTAGCTTTTGAAAGGGAAACTTGCTGGGTTTGAGACTAAACTGAGGTTTATGGTACATCTTAATCACCAAACAAAACCTCAGGCAGTAGTTACCTTGATGTGCTTAGCGGAAATCTTGGCTTCAGTTGTCATATTTGATGTTCAGACATGGTTTTGTAGTTGCCTTTGCATTTATGCCCACTTGTGCAATTATTCTGCTCTGTTACCGTGCCATTTTTCTTTGCTCACCTCAATCTGATTTTTTGGCATCAGTTAGGTGCTTTACATAGCCGTTTGGACAGTATGCTTCAGCTATGTGACTCACCTTCCGCTTATGACTATACTGGGAGAGGTTTAACTGCCTGCTTCCACAGGTTACCTGCAAGGTGTAACCGAAGAGAAGGACATCAGTATTTCACTTGTGCCTGCTTGTTCCTGGCATTGCCCATCAGCAGTGGGCGGTAGGAATCAGACACACTGGGCTTTTTTGTAGGAAAGCATTTGCACTGTTAGGTGAACCCATCTTTCAGCGCTTTTCCTCCATGCTGGAGGGGCGGCTGAAAGGATGCTCAGCCAATGTCATCGCCTCCTTTTAAACAAGCTTAGAAACTCAGTTCTTGCAGTAAGATGCGTCTTTTGGCTGTATTTAAAATTAGTATTGCATACTGTGGAAAAAGGTGTAATGAAAAGATTAGTTTAGAGGAGACCAGCTGTAGTGGGTGGAGCTCTAGGGCTGAGCTTTCTATTGCGCTTATGTCTCAGTTTTTGTTCTGCTGCTATGCAAAAATACTGCAGAATGTAAAATCATAGAATCATAGGATTGTTTGGGTTTGAAGGAACCTTAAAGACCATTTAGTTCCAACCTCCCTGCCATGGGCAGGGACACCTTCCACTAGACCAGGTTGCTCAAAGCCTCATCCAGCCTGGCCTTGAACACTTCCAGGGATGGGGCATCCACAGCTTCTGTGGGCAACCTGTTCCAGTGCCTCACCACCCTCTCCGGGAAGAACTTCTTCCTGATATCTAATCTAACCCTCCCCACTTTCAATTTAAACCCGTTACGCCTTGTCCTGTCACTACAGGCCCTTGTAAAAAGTCCCCCCCAGCTCCCTTGTAGCCCCTTCAGGTACTGGAAGGGGCAATAAGGTCTCCCCGGAGCCTTCTCTTCTCCAGGCTGGACAAGCCCAACTCTCTCAGCCTGTCCCCATAGCAGAGGTGCTCCAGCCCTCTGATGAAAATACGAAGTGCTGAAGTGGTTGTTTCTGTGTAAATTTGCAGAGCTTGAAACTATAGCTTTGAGGTATTCATTTAAACAGGTTTTAGGCATGGCTGGTAACTATTGATGTTAACCCTTAAACTGTCTTGTGTCAAGGCATACAGGGAAAGACAAATTTTACTAGGAAGGTACTTGTTATGTTGAAATGCGCATAGTAGTGCTAGTGACAGGCTGACAGAAGGATGGTATGGGAATGGGTCTGTTAAGTAACTAGACCATTAGCAATACCTCTTGAAAATACAGATAGAAGGAGTGGGTAAGTGCCTTTTTCTGATCAGAAAAGGATGTGAAGGGTCCTGGTGAACAGCAAATTCAGTATGTGTCTATTGCATCCTTGTAGCAGATGAAGGCTAAGCCTCTACTGGGCTACATTGACAGGATCATAGCCAACAGGTCGGCGAGGAAGATATTTGTTGTTCATGAGGCTGCCTCTGGGTCATTTTATGAAGTTGTACCCCTCCCTCCGCTTCCAACTCTCTTCTCCTGACACAAGAGAGCTGTTTGCGAATTGGAATGAGGCTGATGGTGAGCCATTAAGAACGTGATGGCACTGGAGCATACCTTGTATGAGGAGAAGCTGAAGCAGCTTGATTTGTTCAGCTGAGAGAAGTATATGGGTATACCTCAATCATCTCTCCCTACCTATAGAGGTACTGTAGAGAAGACAGAGCCAGATTTCGTCCTGAGGTGTGCAGTGAAGGGACAGTGGCCATGGTTGCAAGTTGCAACAGTGATGTTTCAGTGAGTTTCATAAGACAAAAATACTTGACGGTGACAGTGGCTGATCTGTTACAGTGCTTCCCTAGTAAGGTTGTGAAATCTTGGCCCTTGAAGATACTTAGAACTGGGTCAGCCAAAGCCTTCAGCAACTTGATCTGACTTTGAAGCTGTCCATGTTTTGAGCTGGAGGTTGGTCTAGCTGACCTTTAGAGGTCCCTTGCAATGTATATTCATTTTCCAAAAAGAAAAATCATAGAATAATTTAATTTTGGAAAGTTTAGGAACAAAGACATACTGCAAATGAAAGGTAGGGTCTAAGTGGATTTCATTTTATTCTGTGTGATAGTTCCCTCCCTGCCTTCTCCTTTTCAGGAATAATTTTTTTCTGTTTCTAGACTTAGATTTTGCAAGTGTGTTTTATTAGCTCCTCTCTAAAGTATGGCCAGTTGATTTTAAGTTTACCATTTCCTTTTTTCATTAGTTACGTGTATTTCATAAGAACCTTTCGTTTGTGAACCAACATGAGCAGGCTGTTAGTTACAGTGAGCATTGCAGGGAAGTCTTCTCTGAAAAGACATGGTGACTTTAACAGTTGTTTTCTGTGTAGGTTCTTAGGCAGCTGATTTTGGGTTATTTCTGTTAATTCAGTAAATTTGTTTCTCATCCTTTTCCCAAGAAAATAAGCTTTTACAATGGAGACCCTTGCTTTAGTAGGGTTTACTTTCTTGGAATAGGTTTTTTGTGAAAGAGGAGAAAGGAGTGGTCTCAGTTTTTTGTTTGTTTGTGTTAACTCACCTGTACCTTATGCTTTTTTCTTGGGCTAAAGAGTGTTTAAGAGCTCAGTGAACACAGTTTATGTAGGTGAAAAAGAAGAGAGCACTTAAATACCATCATCATGCACTGATTGATAGAGCACTTGAGGTCCTGGAGATCATTGCTGCCAGCTATTTTTTTTTTAATCCCTCACCATTGTCAGTTTTCAAAGTGCAATTTCTGCCTGTTCTCCCACTGCTGAGTGTCTCCCCGTTCCTTTGAGGTGGTGGTGGGCTGCTTGACACTCCTTATATCTGACTGATAAATTCTCAAGACAGGTGTCCTGCATGTTCAGCCTATGAAGAAAGACTGAGAGAATCGGGCTTGTTCGGCCTGGAGAAGAGAAGGCTCCTGGGGAGACCTTATTGCACCTTCCAGTACCTGAAGGGGCTACAAGGAAGCTGGGGGGGACTTTTTACAAGGGCCTGTAGTGACAGGACAAGGGGTAACGGGTTTAAATTGAAAGTGGGGAGGGTTAGATTGGATATCAGGAAGAAGTTCTTCCCGGAGAAGGTGGTGAGGCACTGGAACAGGTTGCCCAGAGAAACTGTGGATGCCCCATCCCTGGAAGTGTTCAAGGCCAGGCTGGATGAGGCTTTGAGCAACCTGGTCTAGTGGAGGGTGTCCCTGCCCATGGCAGGGGGGTTGGAACTGGATGGGCTTTAAGGTCCCTTCCAACCAAACCATTCTATGGTTCTATGTTCACAGCTGTTCAGACTGTTCCTGCAGTAACAAGTGACAGAGGCAAAAGATTTTTCCTGGGTGTAGGTGTTCAGAGAAAGGAGACTTAAACACCTCAGTGCATGTCAGCAGCCTTCTGCCATAGTACATGAGTACTATGTACTATGTACTTGTACACACTTCTCTGTTGACTCTGATGGAGAAGTTTCTGTGTTTCCTAATTAAATCCTTGTAAAATCAGTAGGGTTAGTTTACACAATTTAAATTATTAGCTGACTTTACCTGAAGGAAGTGGAAGAGTCCTCACATGTGGTGGTTGCTTAGCAAAGTGGTGATGCAGTGACCTGGGACAGTTCCCTTTTCCACCAGCACTAATGGGGACAGAAGAGGTGTTTCACTGGATTTAAGGTTGCTTCTGCAGCGTAAGGGCTGCAAAGAATCTGGGCAGATGTCTTCAAAACTTGTCAGAGAGGTATATTCAAATGTTAACCAACTCATTATCACCTTAATGAATGGGGATTTGTTTCCTAAACTCTGTAGGGAATTGCATGGGTATAATTTATTCTATTTACTCTTAAATTTTAATGTCTGTCAATCATAAGTAGTTAAGTTCTCTGCCTCAATTGTAGATGCTGTAGGCTGCTGTGTTTTTTTGTTTTATCGAGCATTAAAGAACTACATACATGTTTGAAATGTATTCTCCTTATTTAGTGTCTAATTTTTTTTTGTTGTTGTTCATATAGTTACTCCTTTCTTAGTTAATTCCTTTTGAGGTATCAAAGTTAAACTGAATATGACTACGGAAAATTTTATTATAATGCTACATTTTATTATTTTACAAATTATTGCAAGTATTTCCAAGGTTAATCAAAGATGTAACTCTATCACTTTGCCTCCTGTAGTCCAGCGAAACCAAAGAATGTGGAGCTGAATTTTAAACCATCTACGAATCAAGACAATTTAGAAAGTGAGCAGGATACTCTTGAAAAACCAGTTAATAAAACTAACAGCAACATTGCCAACAAAATTTCCTTGTTTGAAAATAAATGCGCTAACCAGAGCCAGAGGCCTGCTGACATCCCTGCTTCAAAAAATAGTACTGTACCAAGCACATTTGTTGGCAGAGCAAAGCTGAAATTTGGAAAACAACCTAAGGAAAGTGAACAGCCTGATAAAATGTTAAATAAGCAAAGCAGTCGCCAGAAGTTACTTGAGAATGGCACAGCAGAGAAAGAAAGCGGTGCAGAATTAAAAGGCAAAAGTGAAGAAGGCTATGCCTCTTCTGAGGATATTGGGAAGACAACAGAACTTAAAGTAAAAGCTGCAATATCCCTTTTTAACCAAAGCAGCAAAATTGATGCTGGTAGTGTCTCTCTGAAGCAACCTGATCCAGAATTAAGGGCAGCTAAAAAAGAAAGTTCACCTTTTAAACTGTCCTTGCCCAGCAGAAGTGAAAATGCTCATGATACTTCCCACCCAAGAAGTAACACAAGCTCAGAATTCCACAGAAATGAAGAAAAGATGCTATTAAACACAGAGGTTTTCTCATCTGGCAACATTGATAAATATCCTCTGCCATCTCATCAGGCTTCTAGATCAGAATTTAGGAAGATGGAAAACGGAGATAAAAAGGCAAAGCCGGGAGATTTGAGCTTTGCATCACTGCAGGATGATGATGACGGCAGTCAAGATAGTTTATTGATATCAGAGCACAACATGAATGCACAGCAGAGCCCAGGCAAAACTTGTAATGGATCTGCTGAAGACGATAGCGTTTTTGATTCCCCATCCGACATGAAGAAGTTTGCTGAAACAATAAAAAACTTGGACAGCTCGGTTTGTTTACCCCAGAAAAAGAAAAGGTCAAAGCTTCCCAAGTCCCCAGCACCCCACTTTGCAATGCCTCCCATTCACGAAGACAACTTGGAGAAAGTCTTTGATCCTAGTGTATTTACTTTTGGTTTGGGACTGAGGAGGGATAAAACACAGGATCTGTTACCGGCCCAGCAAATTAAAATGCAAAGCCTGGAAACGATAGCCAGAGTCAGGCCCAAGCGTGCTTCAACAGAGCAGAGTATCCTATTCAAAGCCCTGCAATCATGTAATAGGGAGGAACCTGCCTTTACTCAGGAAATAAATGGAAAAGACAGCACTGATGGTACAGATGGTGAAATTAAGAGATCCCGGCTTGAAAAAAGCTCCCTTTTCTCAAGCTTGCTGTCTTCTACATCTAAAGAAAATCTTTTTAACCCTTCTGTCACCTCAGTAAATAACACCGCAGCAGCTTTTACAACAGACTCCTCAGGGATGCCTCCTTTACAACAGGATACTTCTGGGCTATTCGGCGTGGCTCAAAAATCTGAGGTAAAGATCATTCATGAAATGCAACTGTGTAAAATGTTGTCCGTCTGCTGAATGATGGTTAACTTTCAATTTTGCAATTTAGTCTCTTTCAGATATGAAGTTTCCAAGTTTTGTGGAGAAGTACATGCAAGCAGATAGTGCAAAAAAAGAACTAAGTTTACAAATGCCCAACTATGGGAACCCTGAGAAAAGTTTTTCCAGCTGGCTAGGGACAAGTGGATATGAATCAAATGTCCCCACTGGTTTATTAGATGTGGATGTAAGTATTGTATTGTCTAAAATATGCCTGGAAGGTTATCCAGCTTTTTTATTTTCTACAGACAATGTGCATACATTGTTTGGTTTTGTTTCCCCTTTTAGGAACATATGTAGTTTATAAATACATAGTGTTGAACGTAGGTATAGTACCAGTTTCATCTGATGTTGGCTATGCGTGAAAATAAGATGGCATTTAGTAACGTGTTTCTTCACTGTGCCCTTATGTAAGAGTCTTCACAAATATGGGTTGTGTGTTTTAATGTGTCTTCATACTTGATCTTGTATTATTTTGAAACAAATCTCATGCTAACTGTATTTTTTGTTGGAAATCAGTAGAATGCTTTCTATGAACTTCAGAAAGCTTGCCTGTTCTTCTGTTGACAGTAATCTCTCTCTTCTCTTCCGGCAAGACATTCAGCCATTGCACTGGTAAATGAGTAACAGGCAGACTATATTTTTTTAGCCTTCTGTTTTTGTTACCAGCATTCCCATGCTTTTGATAAAAAAATAAGTATTCTTTAAGAACACTGTAAGAATTGGATAATAATGATTACTGAAAATGCTGCTACAGTGGAGGGCTGCTCCTTCTTCTGATTTTGAGCATCTGTTCATGTTGAGTGAAGGCAGACCTTTCCCTTTGAAGCCACTTTCACTTAGTGTGGGAGCCCTTTGTAATTTCTATTTTCAAAATGATGAACCAATGTCCTGTAGGATCTGCTATTTCTGTTTCTGTGGGCCCCTGCTGTTATCCAAGAGGAAAACTATAATCAGGAGATCTAAGAACCGTGGGAAGAAATATGTTCTCCAAAGTTTAATAGCCGCATTAATGTGATCTTTGGAATTGAAGCAGCATATAAGAAGTTTGAGAAATACTTTTTCAAAGCTAATGTTTATCTGCTGTTACAGTTGTACCAAAAGAGGTGGGGGAGTAGTAGAAATAACTCCTTTCTAATAATACTTTGCAGAATAACACCTTACAGAAGGAAATAATCCACAATACCCTGCAATTTTGAGAATGTAGATGTTTTTCTCATGGAAAGTTTTTTAATTGGTGTGGGGGTGAAAATTGGGGGGGTTATTTGCAGTGGTGTAGACTTATGCTGCCAGTTAAAAAAGCTTTCTTACTCTGGATGGTCATGCTTGGGTTTCAAAACCCGAGTTTAAAGCTAAATGACTAGTACTGATTTTCTTTTGCTGCTTAAACTGTTGTACCCAAGTGAGTTGAAATTATTCAGTAGTGTGTGGTGGCCTGCTATGTCAAGGGAGTATGTACACACATAAGACTGCTCTTGAGAGAAGCCCGTTAGGCTCTGTAGGGTTCCAGAACATCTGCGCCACTGTTCCTGATTCCAAAGTGTCTTGCTCAAGTTAGCCAGGAACCAAGAATGTTTGTGATGTGTGCATGCTATGCCTTTTCCACTGACTTAAGAAAACGATGATGCAATGGCTAATGGGTAATGTGAAGGAAAAGAGTAAGGGCAGCCAGAAACAATGACTTTTGGCATTCCTTAAAACACAGAGCAAGTTCTAACTGGAACTGAAGCACAGGCTAAAAAACCAGTTATGCTTCAGCGTGTCTTGATGATGCCTACAGAAATCTGATGGTGGTTAAGAAGAACTCAGACCTGCGACCACTGCCTGCCCTGCATCCTGACTAATACGTTCCCATTATCTCCTTGCACTTGTTGCTGGTTATCTTAGGCTGCAACCGACTTTGGGGCAGGATCTGTTTGGGTTTTTTGTTTGTTTGTTTGTATGAATAGTTCCTAGAAGAGCAGGACCCTCTCCCAGAATGGGCACTCGTATCCTTGCTGGGAAACCAAATGCATAATTGCAACACTTGCTTTATTTGCTCTAAGATGAGGTGATGCAACCACAACTTTCCCATATATTCTATATCATATAATTTACCACTGACTTCAGCATTGTTTTAGGTTTTGTATACCTCAATGTAGTTTATTTGTTCTTGGCATTTTTAGTTTTTTTAGTCTACTGCTTATTGCACGGTGTCTCACACTCTTTGAAGAAAGGAGGAAGAAGAAATTGAAGCAGTAACTAGGTGTAGTTGAAGTGTTATCAGCTTTTTACTATTCAGACTAATTTTTTTTGTGTCACTAGCTATTTTCTTATGCCTGAGCATCTTTGTTGAATGCGTTTTTGGTTTGGGTTTATTTTTTTTGGTTACATTTCTCTTTCCACTGTCTATTAGGCACTTTCAAGAAATGGACAAAGTAAAATCAATCCTAGACCTGGCAAGGTAAGACCAATTTTATCATCTTTACTGTTCCTCTCTATATTTAAAGTATAGCAAGATAGAAATATATGTGTTGCTGGATTTTGTTTTGTTTTGTTTTACACAGCTGGTGATATACTGTGAACCAGACTATCAAAAAACCAGTATTGAAGTCTTCCATGATGTTCTGGATTGCAGTTCTTGGGTTCTGTCCCCAACAATTTTAGTTAAAGTCATCAGAGGATGGTAAGAGATTAAATTTTACTCTTTATCATTGGTCTGTACAAGAATCTTTTGAAACAGAACCAGCATGTAATTCACAGTAAGTCTAAAAGGCTAGCAAAGGGTTTTAAAGTCAAATCTGACATGGGTTTGGATACAGAAGATTAATTCTATGTCCAAAGTCTAATGTGGTACTGTAGAGATAATCGACTGTTTCTCTGGTAAGTCCAGAGGGAATTTTTCTCTAGAAGTTACATTGCCAAAGAGCAATCAAAACAAGTTCATCTCCTGCATTCTTTGTAGCCATTATTAGTGTGGACAGTGTGGCAAGTTAGGTTGTGGCCAGGCTATAATATAGTCAAATAGTAGGTTCTCAAAAGTAATAATCTGATAGTAAACTGCAGAAACAAGGACTTGCTGCAGCAGGAGGTCCTGGGAAGCACACCGATTGCTGTTTAGCTTCAGAAAACTGGAATGATGATCTTTTGATCTGTGTGAACCAGGTCTTCTTTTCCTGGATGGACTAGGGGACTGGGATTTTTTTTTCTCCCGTCTTCAACCACCGAGAGCTCCAGGGGAGGGTTTTGTATTTGCAGATGGATATGATTTTTATCTAGTTGCATATTCAAACCTACCATTAAAAATAAAGTTGTGCTTGTCTTCTAAGCAGTCTTACCATCCTGTGGCGCATCTATACCAGCCCCTGTGCAACTCCAGGCTGCTGTTTGCAGGATCTAAGGAGTTTGTCCGTTGATATATGGTGTAGCAGCCTGCAGTGTCAACATTTTCTGACCTACAAATTGGTTCTGATTAATACCTCATCCACAGTCTGGTATTTGTAGACAGTAGTCTTGCTGCCCCAAATCATGAATTTAAAAAGGTGGAGAAGCTTTTGATGAAATTCCAAAGTCAGCAGTAGGCATCTTTGGTTTTTGTCATTGTTTTTAATACTATCACAGATACCAGAAATGGTTTATGTCAGCAGTGTTGGGTAGATAAGCTGTACTGGGGTGGTGGGAAGGTTCTGGAAATAATACTCCTTGTGAAAGGATTTCTTAAATGGGAGCATGATTTTTGCAAATCACATTTGGTAAAACACCATTTAAAATGAAAATGTTTTATTTTAAGCTGGATACTCTATGAGAAACCAAATTTTGAAGGCCCTTCCATTCCCCTGGAAGAAGGAGACTTGGAACTCCCAGATATTTGGGGTGCAGGTACTTCTGAAGAACAAAGTGAATGCAAATCTCTAAAGCCTGCAGTGATTGGTTCAATAAGACATGTTGTTAAGGCAAGTAATATAAGTAAAGAAAGTTTTGTATTGATCTTAATGTTTGGTGATGCTTTACACTGATACAAAGTGTGATTAGTGTATTAGGGCACAAGTGTAACATGAGTTGTAAATGCATGAAACAATCTTCCATGTTGAATTTCCTGTTTAATAGCAGAATAGATGTGAGGGCTCTTGCACAATGGGTATTTTGGTAACATCCACTGGAATGAGAAGGCAGGAAGAAAACTTAGTGTTTTTTATTAAAATAGCCTCCAAAATGCTATTTACAGCATATGCTTTGTAGCCTTGTCAGTCTCTCAGGAAAACGATCCCAGAAAACCATCAGTAATTCCACAGACTCAAATCTTGAAAATATATGGGTGACTTTTCTTTTTTTTTTTTTTAATATAAACCAAATTTACACTCAACACAAACTTTAGTGTCAAACACCAAACCTTGTTTGATACTCAAAAAGTAGCCCTGCATGTGTAAACTTACCAGGAAGTTGTACACGTGGTAGAACAGCCTTCCTACATGCATTTTTAACCTACCATTAAGTAGTTACCTTTTGCAGGTTGCCAAAACAAGCACGAGCTATAAAGTTATTTGACTAGAAAAGGAAAAAGAAGGAATATATATTGCTTGTAACTACAATTCTTGTCTAAATTGCAGTTCTCTTCAAGAATGGCTTGTTTAGTGTTTTCTCAGGATTTAATTTGGTGGAGGAGATGTTAACTGAT
>NW_010263501.1:0-25593 GCF_000690775.1 Eurypyga helias | reverse complement strand
TCCTGCCCAGATGGCAGGCAGTAAACTGTGCAAATGCTGTTTAGAGATTGCTTGTCTTGGTCTGAACAGAAACAGGAAAACTGGCCTAGTTATACTACTGCTATTAGATGCCTATAATGAAAGTAACTGACACAGGGGGAAACAATTTAAAATAAACAGGTGTTTCAAAACTGATTTAGTTATGCACATTAATTACAGAACTCGCAGCACAGATATAAGTGATTATGTCAATCTTTGTTTTTCAGGATTACAGGGTTTGCCGAATTGATTTGTACACAGAACGTGAAGGGTTGGGAATCGTGACTTCCTTTTTTGACGACACTGAAGAAACAGGGGTGTTCGGCACCACTCAGAAGACTTGTTCTATCAAAGTGCACTGGGGCATGTGAGTGCATAGTTCTGTATGAACACGTACTGCTATGAATGGAATTTTTTAAACCACTGGTTACACCTATCAGACGTGTGAGCAGGCTATATTTATTCTAGTCCTATATTTTGGTAGTATTTGTTGACAGTAGTATTAGTACATCGTTGTAATGCTTCACCCTTGGAGAGGCTGACCTCTTAAAATGTTTTGCTAGAGCCAGTTTTTCTTCTTGCATGTAGTAAAGACAGAGTAACCCTGGTGTATTTGTAGCAAATGAATGGGTTTGCCTCTCCTGCTCTTTCTCATTCAGGCAAACTTACCACAGTGAGAGTGGGGGAATGAGCTGTTAGTAGGAGATGTCATCTTACCCTTGCTTTCCTCTAAACTTGAAATCATTGTACTAAACGAAGAAAATTTTCAAGCCTTTGTGTTACAAAATCAGACTGGGTGTTATGTGTGGACTCTGGAAGGCATTTTTGTATTTCACAGTGCATTTTAATCACTGGTGATGTGGTGAAGTTTGGGACATGTCACCTGAAAATATCTAGCCATCTGAGTCAGGTGTGTAATGTATGTCATGAACTAAGCAAGCTTTTATGAGAATGGAGACCTCTGAGGAACAATCCAGACACTGTTCCAATCACAGTTTTGATAAGTTAATAAACAAACTTGTAAATTGGTACTGAAAATATGCCTCGAAGTGGTACTGGGAAAAGCATGCGGAAGAGGGAGACCACTTTCAGAAGAAGCACGAGGGTGGACTCACTTTCAGTGATGTTGGGTCCTGCAGAACATTTTACAGGATGTGCGGACCTTGGTTGATACCTGCTGGCCCTGTTGTGTTTGGGCATTGATAGCATTTGCTTTGCTGCAAACGGTCTATTTAAGTATCAGAAACTGCCCCGCTAAGGACAGGTGTTACATAGCACTGCCAAGATGTACTGAAATATGCCACATGATAGATGGGGCATTTTAGTTGTTGGACAAAATGTATTTTATCTGATCAAATCCCTACACCTTAATTTTGGAAAAAATGAAGCATTTAGCTGTGTAGGAAAATTTTAGATGTCCAAGTAGTTGGTTCTCTGACAGGACATTATTCCTGTTGAACTGCAAGCTTAATCCAAATTACATGTCTGCCAAGAGTAATGAAATCAGATATGATATTTGAGGTTGATTTTTAATTGACTTCATCTACCTCTCCATTTTATTTCTGTCCCTCAGTTAAAAGCATTATGTGAACAGTGAAATTACAAAATTTTTTGAAAGGAAGCAGAGCCTGTGCACATCTCTCAGACTTGGCCTTACTTTGCATCAGTGTGAGTGAGGTTTTTTGCACTAAATCTAAGTAAACTCTTACAGTCTTAATCCCTCTGTTGTATTTGGATCCCTTGAGGGAAGGCAGACTAATATTTGCACCAGGAAGCAAAACAGTTGAAAATAATCTTTCTCAGGTGTCAGTTCACTAGTCCAGTGTAGAAAAGAAGTCACTTCTGCCAATTGCTTGCATGAGCAATTCAGTAAATTGTTGCTCTTTTTTTACATAGAATCATAGAATTGTTTAGGTTGGTGAGAAAGTTTTTAAGATCAAGTCCGATCATTAACCCAACACTGCCGAGTTGGCCACTAAACCATGTCCCTAAGCACCGCAGCTACACGAGCATGTTGCAGGGTTTTTTTCTTTCCTTTAGTTTCCAGGCATGGCGTAGCTCACTGTGTCGGCAGTTGAGGGAGGCTCTGATTCTGAGTCACCTTGCCATGTGGGTGTGGTTGTATCTTCTTAAAGTTTCGCAGTGTTCATGCTTAATTGTTGTTTACTAAAAGCTGCCAACAAAAATGAGTCAATGCACCTTTATCTTTTGATTGTACCCTCTCCTTGGTCTTCCATGTGTCTAAATTCTTGCAGTGAAGTTAGAATCATAGGATCTTTTAGGTTGGAAAAGACCCTTAAGATCAAGTCCACCACTAAACCAAGGACAAGTACCACAGCTACATGTCCCTTAAATACCTCCAGGGATGGTGACTCCACCACCTCCCTGGGTACATCTTCCAGTGCCTGACAACCCCTTCAGTGAAGAAATTTCTCCTAATATCCAATCTAAACCTTCCCTGGTGCAACTCGAGGCCACTTCCTCTTGTCCTGTTACTTGTCACTTGGGAGAAGACACCAACACCCACCTCTCTGCAACCTCATTTCAGGCAGTTGTAGAGAGCGATAAGGTCTCCCCTGAGCCTCCTCTTCTCCAGGCTAAACACCCCCAGCTCCCTCAGCCGCTCCTCACAGCGCTTGTGCTCCAGACCCTTCCCAGCTCCGTTGCCCTTCTCTGGACACGCTCCAGCACCCCAATGCCTTTCTTGTAGTGAGGGGCCCAAAACTGAACACAGTATTCGAGGTGCGACCTCACCAGTGCCGAGCACAGAGGGACAGTCACTTCCCTAGTCCTGCTGGCCACACTGTTCCGGATGCAGGCCAGGATGCTGTTGGCTTTCTTAGCCACCTGGGCACACTGCCGTCTTGTGTTCAGCCGGTTATAGACCAACACCCCCCATGTCCTTTTCTGCAGGGCAGCTTTGCAGCCACTCTTCCACAAGCCTGTAGCGTTGCAGGGGGTTGGTGTGACCCAAGTGCAAGACCTACTGAGTGGTGTGACTACAAGATACACAATATATCAAACGTTTGGCTATAGATATCAATGAAACTAAAGCTCCTTGTTTGTTTTTGGAACTGTATGTCTGCAGTGAAACTATACCGACTTGTGCCACTTTACATCAGCTTGGAATCTGCCTTTTAAGCATGATAGAGTGATGGTTTGATTTTAACATCTTTCCGATATTATCAGACTTACACATTATGATCCCTTACATGCATAAAAGTTTGGCTGTATAAAGTGCTCCTCTTTCTGTATTTTATACTGCTCCGTGCCGCACTTCTGAGAGAACAGTAAATTTAAAAGGAAGAAATACATTGGCAACCTTATGCAGAGATCAGCAGTCTGTTTCTTTGTTTTCAGTGGGTGATTACTGGCTGAGATTTTCCTGAAAAATCTTTGAAAAACTACTGTTGCTATTCCAATCAGGAATTTTGGAAGTTGTCTTTCAAAACAGATTTATTAGCAGATACAAACCACAAGGAAGTAGATTTCTAAGGAGTTTTCAGGTTTATCTACATGTTAGTGAATAACACAAGTTTAGCATTTTCTGTTGAACAATCATTGCAACAAATCCCACCCTGGGTTAGTAGTGATCTTTCTACTTCTTGAAGATTGCTTCTGCATATTTTAAAGTTATTCTAAAAAATAATACAATGTAACCTTAGGTCTTGAAACTCCAGTCTAAATCTTGGGGTTGTCTTCAGATAAGAGAGAGTCAAATTCTTAACTCTATTGTACTGGTTTTTAGCCTGTTTGAACAAAACGGAGGCATTATTGGTGGTTCCTGCACAGGCACAGAAGTTTGCCAGTATGCCAGCTTGTAGTTGGCAGTTTTGATGTCTTTTCTGAAGTTAAGTATGTTGTCTTGTTATTTACTGTTCAGAAACATTCTGGGGGTTTTTTATCTTTTGCTTTCTTCCCCACTGCCCCCTTTAGATGGCTAATTTATGAAGAACCTGGTTTCCAGGGAGTGCCGTTAATGCTGGAGCCCGGTGAATATCCTAATTTAGCATTCTGGGAGAAGAAGGAAGCCTACATTAGGTCCATGAGGCCCTTGAAAATGGTAAAATACTGTTATTACTTGCAAGTTACATGACCCATGTTTATGTATTAGTAATAATATGTTAAGGTGGCCTGATTTTTTTGAGACTCACAAAAATGTAACTATTTAAACCCTAAAAATTTTAGTCTGTAAGATTCTTTAACTTTTGAATGCATCCATTTCTGTCTTTAATCTGCTTTCTTTACACTTGTGTTCTTCAAGGAAGGCTTCATCTTATTTCTGTCTGTGTGAAAAGTTGATGAATCTTGTACTTGCCTGTGTTGTCTAATTAAGTAGGAACAACTTATTTTTTCTTTTAATTTTTTTTTTAACAGGGTGGTCGCAAAGTTGAATTCAGTGGAGAGCCAAAGGTAAAAGTCAACATTTATTTGACTGTTCAAAGGTGTTTTATAACATGCAAACTACACACGGGTAGATAAATGTATCTTGATCATGTACCAACTACCGATGTTTCAATGGCTGGTCCAACATTTCTGTCATGTTTATGTATCCATCGCATACATATATGACAGTATTAACAGCTATCTCAGTAATGCAGATGGGTAATGAACATTCAGGTCCTCATGTTGCATCTCTAAAGGAAAGACCTTGAAGAGAATAGAGAGATCCCACTCAGTTTCATAATCTTGCCTTCTCCCTCTATGTTCCCATGCAAAAGAAACTGTCTATTTTCAGAATTTGTTACGCTCTCTGCAACTTTTCTTCTACTTCATTGCTGCTACAGGTAGTCATTTATGAGAAGCCTTTCTTTGAAGGCAGACACGTGGAATTAGAGTCGGAGGTCTTCATGCTGGATGACAAGGAATCAGAAGGAAAGACAAGACTTCCACTTAAATCAGTGGGATCCATGAAAGTACAAGGAGGAGTGTAAGTGTGGAAAAACACCAGCAATATTTCCCCTTCGGGTGGAGCAGTAATTCCATAGGTTGGAAATTGCAGTGGACAAACTCAGTAGCATTATTTTCTCTATTTTCCTAGTTTGTGGGTTTAGATATATGTCTGTGTACATTTGCAAATAAGCAGCAAAAGAACAAATTTTAGACATCTGTATCTGCTCCATAGCAACACAGAGTGGCAGTTGTCCGTTTTCACATGCAGACTCTGTTGTTGTTTAGTTGGGTTGCTTATGAGAAGCCTGGATTTGAAGGCCACCAGTACTTGCTGGAAGAAGGAGAGTATCGGGATTGGACAGACTGGGGCGGCTACGATGAAGAGTTGCAGTCACTGCGACCGATTTTTGGCGTAAGTTCCCAGAACACGTAGTAGGCATCTCCTGAGTGCCCTGCGATGTCCATGTGGCATTTTCCTTATGATGCTTCTCTTTGTTTTAACAGGACTTCACAAGCTCCCATATGATAATGTACAGTGAAAAAGACTTTGGATCAAAGGGTTCCAATATTAATGTGTTAGGAATTATTTCCAATTTGAAAGACACTGGATATGGGCTGAGGACACAGTCCATAAATGTGCTAAGTGGCGTGTAAGTGATACTTTTAATCTCTGGGGTTTTTTTAATGTGCTGTTCTTTTTGGAATTTGATAGTGTTTGCAGGTGTTTTTCAGCACTGACTTCTGATGTCTGTGTGGAGCCTTCAGATAAAGTTTTCTGCCCTTGACTGCAGAATGTGAAAAGTAAAGTGTTTGTGAACATGTACAGTAAATCGGTTTTCTTTTCATAAGACCAGATGGTCCCAGGAACTGTTGACTACTGATACACACAATATGAGATGACATTTCATCAGAGAGGTAGAAATAGCTTGTTCTCGTGGCTGTATTTTGTTTAAAAGCATTTCAACAGCAAAATTGTTATGGAACTAGTTTCCAGTTTTGAAACTAATTTCCAGGCTTCTCATGTTTGACCAGAGGCAAATTCCTTGCTCTTTCTCTCAGTCGTGTGTAAAATGGAGATAACTATTACCATGCTTACTTATGCATTCTGATATTAAGGAGACTTTAAACGTTCTGAAAAGTAACATTGCTTTTGCAGTGAATCCTATAGGTTAATAGTGTTTTGGTATTGTGGTGCTGGTTTTTTGTTTTGGTTTGTTTTTTTTTAAGCACAGTGGTTCCCGAAACTTTGCATTGGCATGGCCATTAAGATCTCTCTGTGCCACATGTGTTGTCACGTGCAGTTGATAAGCTGATGGGCTTTGCTGTTTGATTTGTTCAGTACATCAATTGCAGATTGAGTTTCACAGACTGCATCAAAGTATTTTGGAAATACAAATACTAGCGGTCATGTCTTCAAATATACAAAATTACTTAAAGTAGTAAAACCAAAAGAGTATGAGATGTATGGTCTTCAAGGCCAGGGTGGACGAGGCTTTGAGCAACCTGGTCTAGTGGAAGGTGTCCTTGCCCATGGCAGGGGGGTTGGAACTAGATGGTCTTTAAGGTCCCTTCCAACCCAAATCGTTTTGTGATTCTATGAGTCTCTCTCTCCCTGCCTGATATGCAGGTGACTTGATGAAAGCTCTGCCTTACCCAGCCACACCCCAAACCTTCCTGTGTGTTATCTGTATGATATCTCTGCAAGTTTTGTCTGGATAAAGATTGCAGAGTCAGGCTCAGTGCATTCCAGAGGAATGCTTTTAATTTGTGTATTAACATGGTGCGACAGCAGGTTTTTTTCTGCCTGGTGACCTTTGAAGCTGCTGTGTCCTTTTGTCTTCTGTAATATGCGAGGGAGATTGATGGGAAGGAGTCACCTGTGAAGGTTGGGAAACACATTGTGGGTTACCTATCATGCTGTGTAGTTGTTCTAGTAAATGTCTGGTGCAGCTGAGATAGGAATCTTACTTGAGTTTGAGTATTCTAGTAATTAAGAGTGACTTTAGTACTCTGATGGTAAGGGTGGCTAGAAGTCATTACAAACCAACCTCTTGTCCCACAGACTCTCCTGCTGCTCCTGTAATTTCACCTTGTAGTCTCTTGAAGATGTAACTTGTAGCAATAAGCTTTTTAAAAAATTGAGGTGCGTTGTTCGTAACTGGCGACTAGCACTCAGCTCTTTAATCTTCTACGACCCTTTTGTGTCCAAAGAGGTTGTGAGTGGTGGGGGGTTTTGTGGTGGTGTTCTTACCAAATGCTAATGTGTTAGAAACATCAAGTGATTCATGTTTAGTCATGCTTGGTAATAAAATAATTTATTAAGTGTTAAGAAACTGTTCAGGTATAAAACTTTTACGTATTTCCTTCCAAGAAATCAGTCATAGAATGATGAATAAACCATTGAGCAATTTCCTGAGCTGTTTAGACTGTAATGTAGATGATGTAACAGTGAACTGTGACAGATTCAGTAAAAGCTTGTCGTCATATTTTGAAGCAACCTTCCTGGTATCATATTGAAAATACTTCATTAAAAAGAAAAGTCAAAAATATAAGAAACCCTGAACCTTTCCTAGCAACTTTTTAACTACAGATACCTGGGGTAAGCAGTTATAGCCGTAACAGATAACAGATGATCTGTATTTCCCACATAATTAATTTGATTGCTCTGTAATTTAAAGGGCATATCAAAGAAAAGAAAGCCTGACACTGCAGTGCACATATTACTACTGGGCAGGTTCTAAGCTAAACTGCATCTCTAAACTGTAGGCTGAAGACAGTCCAGCTCTTCATTTGGGGAGTGAATACTTCATTTTGGGGTAATCGAGTGCTAGCTGCATTAAAATTTTCAGCTATTGTGTTTCTGGAGAATGTTTCCAAGCAATATTTTAAGGTCTTTGCTAAATGCATTGTAAAGACATTCCCCCAAGAAATATCCTAAGTTGATGAGGACTGACTTCTTTAAAAATGAAGATGTCTTGAGCATTCTTCAGATTTTTATTCTTCAGAATAAAAAAATCCAGGATATTTTATTCTGAAAATAGGAGAGGCCTTTCTTCTTCCAGGTAGGGTTTGATCTTTACTTCCAAATTGGCAGAATTTTAAGTGGCGGGAAATGGAAGTATTTGGTAGCAACGGGTAACACCCTTTACAAGTTTAAGCAAGTACTAAAATCAACTGCTGTACAATTTTGATTACCTCTTTGCTCAAAAACTCTTCAAGCTTATATTTAATAGTGATCAAAGTCACAGGAATTGCATGTTTGAAATGTGCCTTTTCTTTATCCATAAACACACCAAATCTTTGCCAAAAATACTGAAAAAGCCCCTGTCTCTTGGTTGATCCCTTTTGAACTTGGTGGAAGAAATTTTCCAGATTTGGTTTTGTGGTTTTTTAATGTAGGCATTTGTTTCACTGTGGTCCTGTAATCAGCCTGGTTTTCCCCTAATTTTCAAGTAATTAGTCTACAGTGCAGATTTGGCTGCTTCTAGCGTACATATGGATAGTGGAAGGGAAATCTCTAGGTGTTGAGTAGTTCATATATAGGAGCTGGAGTGTCGTAGATTCAGTGTAGATGCACGCGGGAAGGTAACAGGGAAAACTAAAGAGACACGAGGGACAAGGACAAACCTCCACTGGGCACTGAAAGGGGTGAGAGCCCTTAGGTACCCTGTGGGAGAACATTTCAAACAAAGCTTCTACTTCCCTCCATCTCTGAACTAACCTGAACTGACATTTGAAAAAACCTTTCAAGGAGTCACAGAATTAAAGTTTGCAGGTCCCTGGGTTACTAGCAATCACAAGCATGAAGGGAAATAATAAAAAAATCCTATTTTCTCTCTTTCCTATAAATATAGTTTTATTACCTCATCTTCTCTGTTAATCATGCAAGTGCCAGTTAATTTCCTGGTCCCTCATGGTCTATGTGATTAGCAGGTATAGGCCAATTTAAACCCATTGCCTCCATGTAGTATTTAAGCTTTAAAGATTGTGGATTCTATTTCAGACCTAAATGACCACCTGTTCCTGAAAGATTACTTTTTACAACATGGCATTTAGTTTAATGAAGGTGTTGCCATTTCTTCCATGGCTGAGAGAGAAGGTCCTTCCAGGATTTAGATAATCTGTCCTATCCTAAAATGAGTTTGAGCAATGTAAAGAGGGGGATTAACCCTCTCAGCTAGCGTTAGAAAGTGCATACGTGATGAGAAATGGCCAGTGTTTAAAAAGCTAGTTAGGTAAGATGAATCCCGAGCTAACTGTGGACAAAGCTGATTTTTGGCAAGTTATCTGTATCAGGGTTCTTTGCTGGACTGTTCTTCCAGACCCTGTTTGGAGCTGTGCTTCCCAGGCATCATACGTAGAAGGCTTTGGGGAAAGAAACTCTGCGTGTGGTGATGCCAACGACGTTATCACTGACGCTTTTCTCGACGTCTCTGTTTCCAGGGGCACGGATGGTGTAGAGGGCCAAAGGTCTCCAGCACCACCCTGCCAGCAGTCTGGGATGAGGCTGTTGCTCAGCCCAACTAAGGCAGTTTGTAGAGCTGGGGGTTACAAAAACTGTTGTGTTAGGAGAACTCGCTCCCTGTGGGGCAGGGTGGTTGTTGCCATGCTGCAGAGCAGTACTCGAGTTCTTGTGGTGCCTGGCAGCTGGGATGTGACTCTCTGGCTCAGATGGGGAAGAGACGTCCTGCTCTCCAGGCCTTTCTGTTAAGTCAGAAGTTGGATTAAGGCAGTGCTCCTTCCTAGGGGATAGTCTTGAGGTCTGACAGGTGTAGCTGGGACTGAATTCAGCTGCCTGTCCTTGATGATGTTGCTGCTTTCGGCAGCTTGTACAGGCTTCTGAATGAAGTGAAGAAGCACAGGTATTTCACCAAGAAGCCCTGACTCAAGAAACTCTCTAACCCATGGGCTGACGTGCATGGGAGAGTGGTACTTAAATCCCATTGATTTCAACATTAAATATGTGCAAGTGAGATAATGACTACTTCTGTGTTCAGGCTTCTTTTGAGAGGGAGGGGAAACGAAATAACTGCTATCCAGAGATTCTTAGGAGGCATCTGGCATGGTTTATCATTCACTTAATAGCAGAAACACTTGTTTGCATGGACGTCAATCAAGTTAAACTGTCAGGCACTGTAGTTGTACCCTGGCATTTGCACATTTCAAAATCTAATGAATGTCTGCTGAAGAAATGGGTTATGGAAACCTCATTTTCAGTTTTTGGTATGTGGCATACAGGTATAGACACATCTGAGACATTTGAACTGTCTGCTCAATTTATTGTACGTCTAAGTCTCTGATGAATTACTGTGAGGTGACTTTGAAATGTGCCTTGAAATATGCCCTAAGTAATTAGTGCATAACAGGTTAGAATAATTGATTATGTCTGAGGCAAACCAATAGATGTGAATAGTGATAAATGTGAATCACCATATTAGAGTTTGCCATGGACAGATAACACAAAGCTCATGCTCTCAGCGTGTGCATGTTGATGCAGCTTTATTTCAGTTTGACGTTATCCCACTTCTTATATCTGCAGATACCCTGGCATTTGTTCTTGGAATAAAACTGCATATTAATAGAATCCAGTTTCTTGACACACATAGATCATGTTATGGTGAATTTAGATGGTGAGAGTTAGCCTCCACTGCAGATTAGAAGTTCTCTATCATTTTACTGCTTTAAGATGTGAAATTTTTTATTAGTGTTGAAACTCTGTAAGAGTTTCTGGAACTGGAAGTGAGGTTTGGCATAACCAGGTATACACTCATTATTCAACGCATTGGCTAAAATGAAAAGCTGGTTGACTCTGAGTAGAAGACTATCTTGTAGAACCAGGAGCCAGCAAGATGTCCTGACCCCTGTGTAAATATAATGGATGAAACTCAGCTCTACTGTGGCCAGTTCTAATATCAGCACTCAAAAAAAAAAAAAAAAAGAAAAAAAAAAGATGAGTTTAAAAAAGAACCAGGATGTAATTATGGGAAAGTTTGGGAAGTCTAGCAGTGAAAGGCAACAGAAGTTATGTAGGTTATCACAAAACCGAAGGTAGTGCCAATGTGGGAATACTTTATCTGGGCTTTCAGTGTCGAGCCAGGGTTAGACCAAGGCCATAATAGAACGTTTATTGACTCTGCATAGCAAGGCTAGCTGATAGCAGATACTTCAGACTAGAAATCAAGCTCTGTGGGGATAATTGAATCTTGGAGAGAGATAAGTAGTGATTTGGTTGGTTTTCTAATACTTCAGGTGTGTATCTGAAAAGTCCAGTGTCTTGCAAAAAGGCGTATTCTGACTGAGACAGAAGTTACAGGCTTGATACAGAAATCTGAGTCTGTGGCCTGTGTCAGGCATGAGATCTGTCTGAGCAGTTAGAACAATCCCTTTGAATTCAAATGCATTAATCTGGTAAAATTTGTGATGGCTTTCATGCTTATCTTTCAAGGATGTTTTTCCTGCTCATGTCTGTGTTTCCTAGCAGGGAAGAGCCTGCTCTCATTAGCACATATGCCTGTTGCTACTCAGCCTTCTGCTAGAATGTGTTTGCTTCAACACAACTGAACTGTTGCAGGAAACATAATCAGTGTTCCTGTCTTTACTGCCCAGATGACTCTGAAAGTTAGTTTTATCCAAAACACTGTATTCTGATACCTATCTCTTTTTCTAGAAAAGAACTTGATCTAGATAAAAGAACAGAATTGTGAAACATCTCAAAATACTCTTACTGCAGACAGCTTTTAAGATATCTAACAGATGGTGTATTTGAACTTGTTGCCTGCTTTAGCTAATTCACTCTGATTCATATCGACACAGCAGGGTGAATGGAAATGGAATTTCTGTGGGTTTTGGAGTATCAGATACACAGGTTTGTTTAGGGTTTGAATAGCATCACAGCTGAGCTTGAAGGGAGAAATTTTTTTTTGTTCTTATATCAAGACAGTAAGGAATATACGCATCTGTATTTCGGAAAAGTAGTATGACTTCTAACCCATCACCTTCTTCTGTCTCTCGTAGGTGGGTGGCTTATGAGAATCCTGAGTTCACGGGGGAGCAGTATATACTGTCTAAAGGGCTATATCCCAGCGTGGAGGCATGGGGGGGAAAGAACTGCAAAATATCTTCAGTTCAACCCATAATGATGGTAAGAAGTTAATTCTGTACTTTTTTGTAGTGTCTCTCATGCATTTGGACTCTTTCTATCAAATTCAGTTTATTTATATTCTTTAAACAATAATTAGAATAATTAAATTAGTAAACTTTTGTATGCTTGTTATTTTACCACTGTTTAAAATATTTTTCCCCCTTTTGCAGGATGTTGTTGGAAGCAAAAGGAGTAAAGTCAAGGTAAGATACTACTTTAAGTGCATGGAACATACTGTGTAGTGCCTGCAACATATAAATAAAGCAGTGGTTTTATGTCTGTTGTAACACCCAGGTATTTGCATAGATGGTTGACTAGTTAGACAAAGAGTGAGAACTGTAGGTGGAGGAAGGCTGCTTTCCAAACCTCTTAAGTAAGGTGCATTAAGGCCCAGGGAGGGTGGGATTTAATACAAAACTGCCAGCAGAACTCTCTCAGGGCACAGGCAGTGTTTTGGTTCAGCAAGTGAGCTGTTTTGGGGTGTTCCTTCTGAGGAGCTGGAGCACACAGCCCTCTGCGCAGGGGTGTAGGTGCCTGGATTCTGTTGCCTAGGCGAGGGCCTTGCAAGTTAGATGATGTTGTTCGTGGTGCAGCTGTGACTTAGTTCCTTTTGAATCTCATGGTGGTTGCACTTTAAGAGAATCTTGTTCACTCACAAATCCTGCTGAGTTGTGCTTAGAAGCTCGTGCCGCCTTTGTCAATAAGTAAGCGAAGGCAGTGGCAGAGAGAACTTGTCTGTTCAGTGGGTTAACACGTTTTTACATTGGACTGTCTCCCATGTGCAAGTACTAATACGTCGTGTTGACGGTGAGGCTAATGGGCGGCTTTTGTCATCCTTTCATAATATTGAACCTTTTGCATGTTTATCCCTGTACAAAGTCGCTTCTGTTTTCATTTTAGTCAAAATGGTAAGTATGTCATGGAACTAAAAACTGGGGAGATAAGTCCTAGCGGTCTCGTTTTTCATTCTTCATTAGTAGCACACCTCACTGGAAGCACAGGGATAACGTACAAACTGTGGGGAATAAAAATCCCAAGGTTGCTTGTTTTCAGCTGTGTGCATGAAAAGCTATTTGCACCTATATATTCCATTCTTATTAGGACCTTATCCTAAGGAAACCAAGAAGTAATGGCTTGTAGTCAACAAACTGCATCCCTCGTCAGCATGTTCCTCTTTGGAGAACGTTGTACATGCCCACACTCGTATCTCTGTTAAGAGTGAATAAAGCTGGTAGGCATGTGATAATGACTTCTGTGTGATCAGAGTTAATTATCCTCTAACTAAATTAGCAGGTGTGCTGCTTAGAAATTTTTTCTTTCCTTTTTAACAAGGACAAAAGACTCTGGATGACTTATCCTCTCTTATCCTCTGAGCAGAGAAAGAATAACTGACTAGAGCTGTAACAGACACATAAAGCCCATCTACCCTGGGAATATATACCATGCCTGTTGGCATGCTCTCAGAGTACTTCGCCAAGATTATACACCATTCATGATCTGAGAGACAGTTTTCATTTAATGGGAAGAGTATGTATTTTGGAGATTAAATGGATTAATAATCTAAACCAAAACCATTTATGGCCCTTTAGTAAAGATGTGCCTATTCTCGCCATTTTGTGGGAATTTAAGAAGTCGTATCCAGCAGATAGTCCAAGGAGGTATCTTTGTTAGTGTTTGTTTTAATTATTTTGCATGTTACTGAGGGATTTACAGCCAGGAGTAGTTTTTGGTATTGCTACCTTGCTGTCTTGAACAAGGATTGTGACACTGAAGAGGTAATAAAAATACATGTAACTGAGGAAGTGTGTGTGTTTTAAGTATGTTTAAGTGATGTAATTATAGAAGTAATGGTAGAGATCTATTACCGAAGGTTGAAGAATGAATTGTTTTTAAATATGTTCATAACTTTTTAAAGGTCCAGTTATTTTCAGAGCCTGAATTCAAGGGTAACTGCCAAGTATTGGAAAAAAATACAAGATGTATTGATTCATTTGTTGTGAAGTCTTCAAAAATTTTAGATGGCAGGTAAGTTTTATTGAATGAATATTGCAAAATCACTAAAATGGTGAAAGTTCTAAAAAAGCAAGCAGCTTTCTAACACCTGAAGTGGTTCCCTATGTGAGGACTTAAAAGAACAATGCTTTGCAGTATAAACATCAGTCTTTAGCTTGTCAGGACAAAGCATTGTAAATAATGTTTCTGTTGATAGCTCTTGCTAGTGTTTCTCAGTCTTCAGCATAATTTTACCAGAACAGAATTCTTAAGAGGCGATATCTTCTTCCTCCTGTAGCTGCATAGTGTATGACGAGGAAGAATTCTCCGGTAACCAGTATGTGTTAGAAGAAGGAATCTATCCTGATCTGATGGCAATGGGTTGTTCACCCCAGGCGGTTCTAAAATCTTTACGGATTATAAATATTGTAAGTAAAGCTACTAGAAATACTGTAAAGGTAAAGTACAACGATGACTCTGACCTCCCCTTTTTTTGCAACAGGAAAAATGTTAGGGGTGCACAGACCACGGAAGAGTATTTCTATGTACATTTTTTTTTTTTTTTTCTATGCAGTAGCAGTGAAATGCCCTAGCTGCAGTCAGTTTCTTTGACCTCCGTGCTGTTTTTGCCAAGGAGAGGACATCACAGAAGCAGCTGCCTGGGATCACTGTTCTTAATAACAGATTATAAAAGGAATCCTGTAAAAAGTCAAGGATGTGTCAGACTCTCTGTCTCCCAGTAGGAGAGACCACTTAGAGTGGGTTGAGAAATGTCAGTAGGACACTATGAAGAAACATCTCTCCTGTGGACCTTGTTTTTAATGCATATTGAAAAAGCAGACTTACCTGAGCCACTTTGCATGAAATACGTGTAATTATAAAACACTATTGCTATCATCAGGGAAATGTAATTTGAGTTAATCACGAAATAATGCACCCTTCTAGATAAAGTAAAGCAACACCCAACGCCATTTGGCAAAATCAGACAGCGTTGTGGTTACGCGTGGTGGATAGACACTAAACAGCATTTACATGTTTTGTAACTCAGCAGTGGTGAGGGACGAGTTTGCTCAAGCCTATAACCAATCATTATCATGGATCACTTGGGGAATCTACAAGTATCTTTTAAGATCAAAGTAATTAGTAGTAAAATGTGGTCAAGAATCCAGGAACTTACAGCAATATGAAGAGATGGTACTAATTTCAAAAAAGGAGGAGTACCCTATTGACTCTCATCTTTGAATTTGGCAACTTTATTGCACTCCACTGTAATTCTGGTAACGAGTCAGTGATGTAGCAGTTGACGAACTAAAATGTGTCATCCTCTTTCATGTCTCTGGAGCATTTTGATGTAGAGTGTAAACAAACATCTGCAGCAAGCATGTCTGCCTTCTGAACGCTTTGGCTGTCCAGCAGACAGATCCTATTAAAAGCAATAGAAGTGTTTCTAGCCAAGCTTAGTGGGTGATCACCGTGAATTAAAATAGGGTCTTTTGTACATGTCAGTATCGAGTTCTTGGGTTTAAAAGGCTTGTTTCAAGCTGGAAAGGTCAGATTACTTTTGGAAGATTTATCGTTAGTGACAGAGACTATTGAGTTAAAACAGCTAAATGCCCGTTCTGTGCCTTTTTAAGTTCTTACAACTTCTGAAACTTGTTCTAGCCCTAAAATTTATCACACTTCAGGCAATAGCAGAGAGCTGCATCTGTCTGCAAGTCACGTGCTGCTGCGTCCTTCTTCAGAGGCTTCCTACCTGTGGAGAAGGGGAAAATGGGTTGCTTTGCTCAGCAGTTTATTAGACAACCAGAATACAGAGAGTAAGAATTTAGGTGGAAATGATCATATTATACCGTTCTTTTTTCATAATTTTACAAAAGCTTGAGCCTTCTTATTCTAGATACTGGTTTCACCTGTCAGATTTATTTTTGGGAGTGTTCTTTTTGGCAGTGCCGATCTTCATTCCTCCCCACCATCTGCTGTTCCTGTAACTTTCCTCTTGATTTTTCTGTGACATTTCTGTACAAGAAGCACCTTTGCTATTTTAATATGTCACATTACTATACTTAGTTAGTTTAACTCCCCTTTTCAGGGATCCGTTTCTAAGGGACCATAAAACAAGGAAATGAAAGGGATCTAAACCTGGAAGCGAAAGCTAGAAGGACTTTTGTGCATGAGCTAAAGGTTTTGAGGTTTTTATACCCCTGTATGTTTGCTTGATTGTGCTTGCTTGCATGCTCCACATGGTTGTACTGCCAGCAGAAAATAGCATTTTTCCTTCTTGAATGTGCTACGTGTTCTTTTTCCTGAACATACTATAAAAACAACTGTGAATATGATTTATGCTTCAACAGTCAGGCTGAAAATACTCTGTGAAATAACTAATGTAGGTACAGGTGCTCTGTGAAGTGCAGTACATGGGAAGTACCCAAAGAAAACTCATGAGCTGACCTTGCACTTCTCTCTGTGGGGAACGTTTTATGTAACAGTGTTGCTGCTGAATCTCAAAAATGCCCAGAGTGGAAAGAAGGTGTGGCAGAAAATTGGAGGATTTCCTTTCCTGGCTGTGTGTTTTCTTTCTAAGTAGATTATTTCTGAAGCACTGCATATGGCTTCAGGGTTGCTGCCTGACCAGTTGCGTGTCTCGGAGTGCAGGTCTGTCAAAGGGATCAGAGACACCAGGACATCCTCGTGGTGCGACTGTTCCTGTTGAGCTCTTTCACCTGTGATGAGACATGACAGTCTTAACTAGTGTTAACCTTTCATGGTGGGGATGAGCATCCTCTGATTTTGCACTAAGCTGAAAGGCCTCTCCTGGCATTTTCCTCAGCCTAGCAGCGTGCGTGTGGTCAGCTGCTGTGCGATAACCTGGACTGCTGCAGATGTAATGGTGACGCTCATCCAGCGTCGTCATCCGGGCCCTTGAACATCTAAAGGAAGATGAAAGAGGAATTTAAGCACTATCTAGAAATTGGTAGATGTGAGGTCTTGCCTAACAAAGTCACAAGGAAGCATGGATATCTGCTGCCATGTGTGTATGGAGCCACCTCTGCCTTGGAGGGCCTGTTTCCATGCCTGAGGCCAGATGGGAGTGTGTCGAGACTCCACGTCATGTCGGGCGTTGCTGATCCAGCTGATGTGTTCTGAGTATGCTGAACCAGGAAGAAGGAGCTCTTCTGGCTGTGGTGGTGGCTTTATGCCGCGGTTGCTGGAAGACTTGCGAGAAAGGGAGTGTCATGGTCGTTTCTGTCTATTGGCGTAAACTGTAACACCAGGGCTCTCGGGCTTAATTGGCTTTACCCTGAGGGATTTCAAACCCTTACCTCCCAGCTTCCAGGGAAGGGCCTTCATTGTGAGAGGTTATTTCCAGTCCACAGATGCCTTGCCATGCAGAAGTCCAAAGTTTGTTATCCAGAAGACATTTAAAATGGATTCAGTGATGCAGGGAGCTTCATGTGGGCAGAATCCCATTGACACCAGAAGTGTTTTGACAGAGAGGGAGAAGAATCATCTCCCCACGGCAGTTTGGAGGGTTTGGATGTTAGAGTTTTTGGTTGAGTCATGAGTTTCACCTTAGAATTACGAATCTTGAAGCTTTTGTCTAGTCAGAGATTGATGTTGCCATAACCTACTAGAAGAGTTAAAAATGAGAGCAGCAAGTGATAAGCAGTGCTGACAAGGCTGTCATCATTTGAAGATGAAAATTCCTACAATGAGTGGGGTTTAGTGCAGTGGAAGTGGTATATGGCATTAATGAAAATGTGTTTTAAAACGTACTTAAGGTGCAAGAATCAACCACAGAGACATTTGTGTGTGCCTTAAGATAAGGAAGTTTTATGTTCCATGCAAGAGGATCCCTTGTGTGTTTTGTATAAGGGCTTTTTAATTAATTTTTTGTTTATTTTAAGTTACCGGTTGCAGAGCAAAAATATTATTCAGGGTCTTTGATCTTAAACAAGAAGAAACCTCTGAAATAACAGGGCTGTGTGGATTTATGATGTTCACAGTCACCATCTGGAGTTCTAACATCCTTTAAAGGTGCTCATCTTCCTTTTGCAGGAGCTGTCTGAGCCATGCATAGCTCTTTTTGAAAAGGTGGGTTTCCAAGGAAAGAAAATCGAATTCAGTACGGAAATCTTCAATCTCCAGTTCCTGGGATACAGTCCTCGAATAGCTTCAGTTCAAGTCCTTGGTGGCATGTAAGTTTAAAATCACTTTTTGATTCTTTAGAATGATGTACTTATTCAACAGAAAAATCACAGGTGTTAGAAACCAGGGAGTATAAATTTAGAATCCCCTAATGCATGCAGTTTCTTTGTACAGAACCTTGGCACATCCTGTTTCAACAATGTGCTTTCACTGTCTGGTCCTCTGTGCTAGAAGTTGAAATGATTTTGAATAAAGCTCACAAGGAAACTGGTGTCTTCTCTCATGCCATGTTAGAAATGCCAGCTCACGTAGCATCCTTACACCACCTTCTGTGCTCTTGGTGTAGGTCTCAATCATTCAGCTTGTGATCTGATAAGTTCAAAACATTTTAATCAGTCTTCACTTTCATCCTTTTCCCTAGATGTTATGGACACAGTGGTACAGTCAGATCATGATCTGGCCCCTTTTGGCATTAGTAATAATCCCTTTTACTTCAGGAATTGGGTCAGGCCCTTGGGTGTAAATCTAGTAGTTATATTCGTTAGCTGTTTTTAAGCAGTTGTGTTCTCTAAATTTACTTTTGAAGATCGTGTAAAAAATAGTCTGTGAGGAAGCTTAGAAATTGTCTGGAAGCATTTTGAAACTACTGGTTTCAAAAACTGCCTCAAATTACTGTTTGAAAACTTCTTCCAGTGCAGCAGATCTGTTACATTTCTCTTTTTGCATGTGTTCCTGTTGCCAACCTCCACCTCTAAGATACTTGCCCCAGGTATTTCCTAACTTGAAAAATGTGACTTATTTTTTAACTTTTTAAAACGATAGATCCGTGTTACTGTTGCTTTGCATTTAAATGAGTTCTTCTGAAGAGGTGAATCTCCAAGGTGTGTGCTAGAGAGATGCTGTTGGATAGCTTAAGACTGCCCTCAAGTGGAGAGCCAAGACCAGGACCCATCTTTCCTGGATGGGTCCAGGAAACTTTTCCCCATCTGGATGAGATTTCCTTGGCACACTGGGCTGAAGTTTGAAACATAAAGGTCCTAAGAAAAGAATACGTGCTCTGTATTCGTAAGTTTCTGGAGATTTTTCAGTGTCTTCACCATAATCAGAAGGTAGTTGATTCTCACTTTCCATAACATGAAGTCAAACATGAAGTCACTTCTTTGCCAAGAGCCTGGTTACTGTGATTGCAGGTAGCAGTGTTGTGAATTGCATGCATTTCCTCATTGATTCCTGGAAACGTATAGGGTGTGATAGGAACATTCTGATTGCATTGTAGTAGTGTCAGCTGCTTAAATGTGTCAAAATAGAGGTTTGAGAGGGTCCTTACCCCTACTGCCTCCTTTATTGAACGGGTTTTTGTCTCCTCTTCCTTTGCTACGTGACATCAGTTTATAGTTATCTTAATTTCATACCTGGGGATAGATGTGTATGAGGCTGTGGAAAAAGCACCAAAATTAAGGTGAGTGTGCTTCTCCTGGATATAAATGTCTGCTGACAAACCAGTCAGAGGCAAGGAGGTAACAGGAAAATGTGTGTGCTGAGTATTCATGTTCACAAAAACCTATGGCCATTGGACAGTCCCAGCAGATCAGCGGGAGAAAACTCAACGAATTGCACTGTATTGCAGCCTGTTCCAAAGTCTAGTTGTGATTCACTGCCTGTGCCAATAGGAGAGACGCAGAAGTCTGGTTCTGACAGGCTGCTCTCAATGTGATTGTCAGCGTGGTTGGATGTGTGCTAGGGAATGCTAAACAAAATCTTTCTATATGCTTTTCTCTCTCTCACATCCCCCCCCCCTCAACTTTCCCCACCCTTCAGTTATTTGAAAAGAAGGGTGTTCTGAAAGAAAACCTCTATCAAAATAGCCTGGAGAATTTCACCCTGTTGCAGTTCCAGTATTTTCTTCTTGCATTCCGCATCCCTAGTAGTTCTTTCCCATGTGGGTCAGGCCTGTGTTAAGGTACACAGACCGCCTAGTTCTGCACGCGCAGCAATGTAGCACGTGTCGCATACGCCGCAGACGCAGCATATACCGGTGTGCCCCTTGAGGGGTAACACCACCTGCTGAAAACAGATGTTATTTAAAAGTGGGGTTTGCCCTTTAAGGCAAGAAAATGCTTTGTTTCATTCAGCTTGAAATTGTTATGTAACAAGACTTTAGAATGTGAACTCTAGTGTACTACTCATCTTAATGCACTTGATCCAAATTGGGACCCGGTTTTAAAAAGAAGGTTATTTGCTTTCTAAAAGTAACCACTACAACTTTGTGGGACAGATTTCCTTGACTCCAAAGCAGGACTTGGCAGTAAAAGCATTTTTTTTTTCTTCTTTTTTTCCTCACAGATGGATACTTTATGAGCACAGTAATTACAGGGGGCGTCAGATGTTGTTGTCACCGAATGAAATTCCGGATTGGTATAAAGTGAGTGGCTATGACCAGATAGGTTCTCTGAGACCTTTACTGCAGGTGAGCACACTCTGACGTGAGGCTGCCAAGTACTAATTTATATTTTGTAATGCGGTTGGGGGGATATTACAGAGTTGAAAGCGATGTTACAGTCTTGAGGGATCTGGGAAGCTTCAGTTATGGCAACTGTGTAAAGAAATTGCTTTACAGTGTTGCTTGTTAATAAAAGCTATTGGATTATGCTGCGTGCTGTGCAGTTCTACTGCTTAAACTGTTCATTAAGCATGTTTGAAACTGAAGTATAGAAGACAGCATATAAGGGTTAGCGAAATTATTTTAACAGGTACTAGCTGTAACTACTATATATATGAATTATTTTAAGCTGTAGTGCCCGAACTGGTCACTGTCCTACTGTCTGTACTATCTGCATTATTTATGGAACAACAAGAAAATTGGTCAACAAAATTGGATCCTTCAGTTAGAGGTGATTTTATGTTGATTCGTGGGGAGAGGCCTTCGCTGCTTATTACTTGGCAGAATAATGTGCACATTAATGCAGAGCTTAGTGTCCTTTTCATTTTGTCCTCTAAATAAAGACTGCATGATTTGGCCCAGTGGTGCAGCAGTCCTGCAAGCTTTAACACTTCGGCATCTTGCTGAGATGTATTTTGTTGAGGAAACAGCTTTTTCTAAGTCAGAGATTGCTTGTACCTGTAAGCGTTTGCTTGCTGTCACAGCCTTGTCTTTGTGTAGCCCTAAGCAGAGCTGGGAATGTGTTTTGACTGCTCTGGCTGAGGGCTTGTCTAAACAGAAACGTTGATGTGTAACAAGCCGCCGCATGAATGTGCAGTGTAATACTTGCTGCCAGTGAGAAAAGCAGCACTGCACAAGTGCACCCTTGGTGAAAGCCAAGAGCATTTATACAAGAGCTCAGCAGAGAGAAGCTGGTGCTGCTCTGAATCAAACGTGCTTAGCTGTCCACTGTGTGCTGATCTCCATGCACAGGAAGGCCTAAAACTCTCCATGCAGAATGGCGCGTTCACGCAGCTCGGCTTGTCCTAGACGTTTGTGGACTTTGGAATTAAATTCTAAAATAGAGAAGTTCAGCTTTCTGAAAGAAAGAGGGGAGGCACGGGGTTCAGCACTGAACAGTAATTGCTGTGACGTTAACCAGGGCAGGACGTGTTCGGCACTGAGACTGTGGTTAGAGTTGTGTTGTTTTCTGCAGAAACGTGTGTACTTCAGGCTTCGAAACAAGGAAACGGGAAAATTCATGTCAGCTGATGGAAACTTAGACAATCTGAATCTTCTTAGAATACAGGTTGCAGAAGATACAGACTCAGATGACCAAATCTGGGTTTATCAAGATGGATTCATAAGGTGTCGGGTGAGGTTCACGTTCAGTGTGAATTTTCTTTTCCTCTCCAATAGTAGGGCTTTCTGTTTCTACTGTATCAGCTTAATCCATTTTACAAGCTTATTCTGTTTCAGCTCTAATACTATCTTTTTGGTTTGTGTGTTTTTTACACTTCTTTATTGAACTCTAGCTTTTTCAGGAGGTGCAAACTAGTTGTGTGATTCGTTTTTTTGATGTAATTGAAATTTTGAGAGATTTTAGTTACGATTTACTTTTCCCTTGAAGAACAGTAGCCTTGTAGGTGCAGTCAACACCAGAATATCATCGTCTTGCTGTTCATGAACTCCTTTGTGATACGTGGAAGTATCGTGCCTTCTTTCTCCACAGTGAAAATTCCACACAAGCGTCAAAGCAGGGGAGACCTTTTAAAATGCAGATCCTTCCTTATAATGTTTTGGAACTGTGCATACCTCGTGGTAGGCTGATCAGTGTAATGTAGGCTATATCTTCTTCTGCATTCAGGCAAGACTAAAGATCAAAAGCCTGAAGAGTAGGATTTTGGGGTTTTATTTGTTTGGTTGTTGTTTTCCTAGTTATCCCTTTATTTGTCAAATTCGTCCCTTTTCCATTCCTCTGTACAAGTTTCCAAATGAAGTCCTACTTTTCTCACAGTCCATAGAACTGATCACGTGCGAATTGTCATCGAGGTGAGCAGAGGTATGGCAGTTCATAACACTTAAGCATGATCACCCTTAGGTAGGGATGCCGGCCCAGGAAAATTAAGTTACTTTAATACTGTTAAACACCTTGACTGCAAAGAATCATGTGAACTTTTTCTATAGGATTGTATAACTTCAAAGGAGCCATTTATAACTATGTCATCTGTGCTGGAGGGAAAATCTTACTGTTAATAAGCTAAGGCATTGTTTGGACATGTTTACAGGACACACGCAGTGGTAAAAAGGATTTACGTAGACAGCAGAATGGTGCAAAGTAAGCTGAAAGCTTTAATGTCACACACAAAGGACTTGTCTCTCGACAGGGCCCCTCAAACATTTCACTGAAAGCATTCATATCGAGACAGGGTGGCATTATGTGGCTTTGGATAAATACTCCTGGGTTTTGTCCCCATCTCTCTGTCTCATAAAGCAGTTTTTCTGCACAGAAAACACACGGCTCGTGCTGTACAGCCATCAGGTAGCGTAGTGTGGAGTGCAAGCTGGCAACGTTGGTCTGTCAGAGCTCTGCCATCTTTCTCCTGAATGGCAGAAAAGGTATTTTGCACAAAAAAAAGGTTTTCACCACATTTTAAAAAGAAAATTAAGCGAGTGGGTGGGTGGGTACGTGCACAGAGACAGACACAGGTCATTGGAAGAACTTGTGCCTTTTTTCCCGTATGCTTAGGTCATCTCACTGAGTGAGTCACGGTACCTTGAGGTGTGCCTGAGGTTTGCAAGGAAGGGCTGTACTGGGGAGGTGGGATAACCAGTGAGCAGGATATGAAAGTCATCCTGCTCACTTAGTCAGAAACAGAGATGAACAGCAGATACGATTCAAGTCTCACTCTTGGTGAGTTTCTGGGAGATGGGTGAAGGCAGTGGCCAGGGGACCTAATGTCCTGGAGCCTCCCACGTCCCACTAGAGAACAGTTTTAGATACAGATGAGACTTGCAGAACTAAATCGGCCTCCTTCAGTTCTAGGGTATGATAGTACAAAGCAGTACTTTTTCAGAACCGGATATTTAATAATTTAGGGCCACATCAGCAATGGGAGATGGGTGTTTGTTTAATCTGCCACTGAAGTTGGTTCAGAAGTTACAGGGTGGCGTAAGGGGATCTACTGAAAACCACTGTTCACACAGAATAATTAGCATACCACTATTACAGCCTTAATGTTCTTTTTAATTTTTGCCAGTTCATTTTTTAAGACATTTGCACAGCTTTGAAATCTAGTAACACAGGTGACTGAGAAAAAGAATACAGAACAAAGAAGGAAATATTATTGTGACACACTGTGAAATTCATACACGCGATACTGGGCACTTATGTCCTTTATCTCAAAAGGCTATTGCAGAACTAGAAGTGATTAAAGACTGAAAAAAAGGATGTGAAGAGGAGATGGAGAGCTTCTATGCAAGGAAGAGACGAAATATCTAGGACTTTTTAGCTTGCAAAGGGAATAGTTTGAGGGATGATATGATTGGAGTCTCTGCAAACAGCATGGACAAGACATCCCTTAAAATGATGGGGAGAGAGGAGAGCACCTGATAAAACTAGTAGTTGCCTATCAAATTATTTATTTTTAACAGGACTAGTGAAAACTTGGAATGGCTTGCCACAACAGGGTTATGATACAGAAGGGTGTTCATGTAAAAGGGTTACACTGAGTCACTACTCACTGAGATCACAGATTCACATACAGGACACAGACTGTTGGAGTATTAAAGGTCTCAGCCTTGCATGGAAAAGTCTCTGGGCTGGAAATTGCTGTAGACTGGGAGAGATTACCAGGAACGTACTGCATACAAGAGCAGAATGAACGTAACCTTCCATGGCATCTGTTATTGGCCACTGCTAGAGGCAGGTGCTAATTGTACCTTTCGATGTGATACAGCATGGTTATTTTAATGCTCTTATCTAGTGGAGAGTGTCAGCAGAAATAGGAACAAAAGAAAAATAAGCAGTATTGAGTTTGGGGGCAAAAAATACATTCCTTTAGGGAAAGTAGTTCCTAGATTCTCTTCTCACCTGCTGACATCTCTCTGATTAAAAACCACTGGATTCTAGAAGTAAGGCTGTTTTGAATAATTGCTGTTGCCTTTCTGATGACACAGATGGCAGAGGATTGCTGCTTGACAATTGTTGGGAATCTCATAACTCCTGGCTCTAAACTCGGTCTGTCATTTGAGCGGAACGAAGACAAACAATATTGGCATATTAGTCCCGATGGCAGGATTTATAGCAAGATGAAACCCCAGCTGGTTTTAGATATCAAAGGTAAGCAAATGTGTTATCTCATTACATTGTGTCTTAATTACATGGTATTTACAGTGGGATAGGCACTGAACGTGCCTATAAATTAAGGACGGTGTTGTAGTTACTTTAATCTAGAATCAAAAAAGACCCGATTAGCTAGTCTGACCTCCTGAATGATACAGGCCCTAGGACTTCATTTCATTTTTCCTACATGGAATTTAGTAACTCAGTACTTGCTTATCTTGTATTCCCAGTGTCCACTCACTGTAGATATCCTCAGTTAATTTTACATGGCACTGGCTGATGTGAATTTAATTATTTAAAATGCTGAAGCAAGAAAAACCTAACTTCTTATTAACTTTAATTTGTATAGAGCAAATTTTCTTACGTAGTAGTGGTAGGTGCAATAGCCAAAGGATCTTAGGAAAGCGAAGGCAGGCTTGTACACTGATGTGATTAGAAGGAAAAAGTTTTTCCATTTGTTTATTAATGGCTAAACCTTTATTGTGAACATGAGATTCTGCCACAGCAGCCTGAGGTCTGTGCGCACTCGATATGTGTGTTCACAGTCGCTGTTGTCACAGCAATTTGATTCATGTAGATAGTGTTTCTGAACTTCGGTTTCATAGAAGGTCTGAAAAAGGGATGCCATCCAGAGGGACC
>NW_010263500.1:9723-18094 GCF_000690775.1 Eurypyga helias | reverse complement strand
GGCTGTGCCCCTGCAGCTGTGGAGAAAAAGGGAAAGGCAGGACAAGGGAGGATTTGTAGATGTCACTCCAATAGTACTCTGACTAATTGGAAGCAGAAACTAATAATTTCTTGCTCCATATCTCAGAAATAATTTGTTATTTCAGTGAACGTAGTAGCAGAAATGAGTGCTTTGCAGAAATTCCCTAATATTCTTAATCCGCTAAGCTACAGCCAGCCAGCCAGGATCCCCTTAGATTCTATACATCCATAGCAAAAAACCAAAACCAAACCAAAACAAAAAAGCCCCAACCCACCCAAAAAACCAACAACACAGTCTTGTGTTGTAGGGTATTCGGATGGCCCTAGCACTGAAGACAAAGAGGCTACTATCCACAATACTCATGCTTTAAGTATTGTGCAGTAGGAGTGTGTGGATTTTTTTCCACCCATTGCTGAGGTTTATAACAGGCTACTGAGTCTTTTCATCTTCATTCAGCCCAGCAGCTGAGAAGGGATCATGAATGACTACCAGGAACTTAGGGACAGGATGTTCTCTGATACTACCATTTGTGGAACAGGAAAGTGAGACAATACTTGTAAGAGTGTTTATCCGCAACGTTGCTTTGTTGTTATGAGAATATTTTTGTGAGCACTGTAACACTGATTGACAACTATTCATAGGGCAATACCCAAAGCTTTCTTCAAGTTTTCTGAGTAAAATCTTTAAAAGCCTAATAGCAGGAGACTGAGTTTAGTCAACCATACACCAGGAAAAACATGTAGCTAGATGAAACCAGTAATACTTGAAGCAAAAACTAAAATGTGTGGATGCAATACTGAGAAATTTTGTTTAAAAAAAGCCCCATACAGTGGACATTTGGAGTGATGCCATTTGTCTTCCCAAGTAACCATTACTCCTGATGGAGCCCTGCTTTCTTGGAGATGGCTGAACATCTGCAAATGAATTCTTTGGTTTGCCTTGCTTGTGTGCACATCTTTTACCTTATTTACTAAACTGTCTTTATCTCAAGCCTTGAGTCTTCTCACTTTTACTCTTCTGATTTTGTCCCCCATGCCACTGTGGGGGAGTGAGCAAACAGCTGTATGGTGTTTAGTTGTCAGATAAGTTTAAATCATGACAAAAATTAATCAAGAGAGCTGTGACTTCTGCATATTATTTGCTTTTGTGTACACATGAGTAAAGAAGGGTTCATACAGCTCTTGTGCTCAAAAGTTATTTAAATGTAATTACCATTAGAAATCTATTAGATGCATATCTGGTACTAGTAATCTAGTACTAGTACTCTAACATCTAGTTTCAGCTCCCACTGAAACATCTACTTTCAATTTTCTCTGCTAACATCTTTCTAAATGTGCCTATAAATGTACTCTGTTTGCCTGACCATAAAGAAGGAAAATGACTGTACAATTACAGAAAGGTTCACCTCCCTCAGGGCACAGTAGGATTAACTTCCATTTATTGAGTTCTAAATACCTTTTAGTGTTTTTTAGTCAGACAAGATTCAGTTCTGAAACTGAAATTGTCCAGTTCTGTTCTGATTTCTTAATTCTGTTTCCTTATCCCCTTGTCTGCCAGGACCCATTGGAGATAGCTTCTCAACTTTAAAATATTTTAAAATTATTTGACCCTTGTTGTTGATACATCACATTGAAAATTCTTATTACATCTATTGTCTCCTTTGCACTGTGGCCTGTATTATGGCATATTTTTCTCATAAGACAAAGACATAGCAGGCATTAATGTTTACCCTTTGCCAAATACTTAATGTCATTACCAATACACTTATGCTTATTCCTTATATTGGAAAAGATTATGGATAAATTACTTCAGAAATGGAGTAAGCTGACATCTGAAAGGCAGAAGAAGATAAGTGTTAACTAAAAGAAAAGTTAACGAACCCAGCTTTATTTCAATAGTTTTACTCTGTCATATTTATTTTATATAAATGCCTTTTCAATCCAGTTTTAAAGAAACAAATATGCGAACTGTCCTAGATTTGACATTGGTGGTTTATTTCATAGTCCAGCTCATCTATTTGGAAAGACATTCTGACCAAAGTAATTTAGTAGCTGTCTCATTCTCGGCTTAAGTTCATTTCCCTTGTTCTTGGATTTGGCATTTGCACAACTAACCTTGTAATAATTACCCTTCACTTTGAAGTTCTGTATATTAAAATATATAAGGAAAAACTACTGATCTATTACATAGTTTTCAACTGTATGGTTCTCCTTTGTATTGAATCTGCCATCAACTGCCTTAACTGCTGCCTACGGTTTGCAGGGTCTGGAATGGCAAGTAATGCTGTTGCATCTGATGGATAGTAGATGTAACCTTGCAGCTGACAACAGCAGCAGTTTATTATGGGGAAATAATATATGTTGCTGGAGCAAAACCATTTCATGTCAGGCTCTGAGCTGTATCCTGCTGTCAGAAGCACTGTTGTTGCAACTAAACAAACTCCATGCTGCTAAAACAGATTATTATGAGCTTGGTCACTGGTAACACATCTGCCAAACATTTGATAGCTTCATGACTTTTATCCAAATATTTTAAGGTGCTTAGTTGAATATTTAGCTTGCAGCTATTGCTAACATTGTTTAGATTTCGCACAGAGAAATCAGTGTCTTGGGAGCCATATTCAGTGTGAAATGTTTTGATTAGGAGAAAAACAGGGCAATTTTTCCCCACGTGCACATCTCTGCCAGTATGCATCAACCCTCCCTGGGACAGGGGCAGTAGCAAATCCTCTACTGTGCAAATAGTTGGTTTGAGAGGTTTCAGAGAATATCATCAAGAAGAGCTCATGACTTACGTCTCTTCGGTTCCCTCCCTGTATCCCACTTACCCTCCATGTCTTCCAGAATGATTGGGCTAAATATGTTTAAATATTTCATTTTAAAAATAATTTTATTCTGTCAGTGTTTCCTTTACCATCAGAAAGTTTTTCTAGAGCAGAATCCAAGCTCAGGAATTATAGCATCCAGCACTTCTGCACAAACGTGGTAAACTTGGTGCCTTTCCAAGAACCTGTCTATTCAGAGATTTTTCTGCTTCTCCTAGCAATGTTCTGCCTCCTCAGAAGAAAGCGACCTGAACCTCCCTGACTGCCCCGTCAGGTGTGTGAGCTCACACAATACAAGTCTGTCGTATAAAACAGCATTATGCTTCCAAATACAGACCACGCTTACCCACCGTAACCAGATCTGATTATTTTAGGAACATGTTCTGAATAGAATACCCATGTTTTCTTTACATCAAGACTTTCTAAGTTCCATATTAATATATGAAAATGCAGCTTGTTTACAGATATTTCCTGATTATTTTGTTGACATCACCCTAATATAGTTTAAATTAGAAAAATATGAAGTCCTCTGAGCAAAGTGGAAATAAAAACCAACCCTGTCAACAGCCACCATCTGTCATTTATGTATTGTACTGTGTTCAATTATGGCAATGCTCACTTAACTGGTAACTGTCTGACATGAAGTGTACCATTTACTTGTTTTAGTTGAAAACTGCATGCTGTGCTCTCTGATGTCCTAAAACTCAGAATGGATAGTAACGTTGGTGTGTATAATGCCAGTCTTTATTATCCTCACTGTAATTTCCCAAATAAGATTCTTAAAACTGCTAGCTAAAATACAATGAATTGAAATAATTCATTTTGGAACACAAAAAGCCTGTCAGATGTGCTTTAAGTGAATATTCTGCAAACCTGACTACCTTTTATAAACTGAGGCTTTGTTTCATCATTGAGTCTTAGGCAATACATATTTATAATCTTATATTATCAGAATGATCCAGTAAATTGGCAGATGTGGAGGAAAACGAAAGCACTGCTAAACCTCTAAATAACTTCACTTTAGCTAGGTTTTTTTTTTTTTTTTTTTGCTTATATGTAAATAGTAACTTTTTGGACTGGGAATTTGATTTATATACAACTAAGAAACAAATAAGTGCTTCATTTAAAATACCTGATACATTAGTTTCACTTAACTGATTGTTAGTATATTTCCACATAACTTTCTATGCAATCTAAGGAAAATACCTAGAACTTTAACTAACAACAAAGGGTTCCACTTCAAAAAGGTAAATAAAGTATTTGTATCTTTCACAGGGATTTTCATGGTTTGTGGTTAGCATTTCAGGCTCTTATGTTGAAGGTTTCAGCGAGATCTGTAAATATCACAGCATAGAACTATTCTTAATACAAATATGATTTCAAGAACTTTAATCTGATTAATCTGTTCTAATTATCCAAAATATTTCTGAGACTCTCGACAATGCGTTACTTAAAAATCATGATTTTAATATTTATTTCTGTCTTGTGGTATTATTGAAATGATTCACACCAGCAGACAGGATCTCAGAGAATGATGTAAATAGGACAACTCACCAGAAGATCTTTTATTCTTATTCTTATCCTTACAGGGTATGCAAGTAGATACTGTGATTTCTTCAAGGAGTTCTAATGTTCTGTCTCACTCAATATTTTTTCCATGCTTCTGTTTGTTTCACTGGACAGATTGATTACAAAGTGTTTGCTGTGAACACACCACTGAAAACTGCAGATGTACCAGTTAGCTGTGGCTTACTGGGGAGAATGGGCTAAGGTAGCTCCACTCCCCTCCCATTCCTGTCCAGAGCTCTGGTGTCTGCTCCCGAGGACCACAATGTTTGGTACCAGAGGGGAACAGCGTTATTCCTTCACCCTTTTGAGCTGGGTCTGTCCTCTACAAGAGACACTGTGAAAGGAATTAGTATACTTCATAATTAGGGGAAGAGAAGACAAAAAACGCTATTTTGCTTCCCAGAAGAGAAATTTGAAGAAAATTAGGAGAGCTCCCTTTCTTAATCTTGCAGCAGACCTCATTCCTAAGAGTAGTAGTAGAAATAGGCTATTATTAGATTTATCAGCAACAATCAGTTTATTTTACCCAAATCAGGTACAAACAAATACAATCATGTGTGTGATTCACTCAGGTTAGCTTTGACATTTAGATTATATAGCATTTTCATTGTTATTGGTTAGTGCATAATTAAGTCCTGGACAGAATGGATGAATTTTTTTCTTCTTTTTTTTTTTTTTTTTCCCCTCTTCTATTTGTTCTTGGTTTTTTGTTATGAATAGCTTAATGAATCTGCATATTCTTCTTCAGGGCATAGGGGCAATCTGAGAAAAGGAGTACTATGATATTAACTTGAATGACATGCCTTTTGAAAATTGTGTTTATTCTTTCCATGAAAAAGCTTTTTTTTAAAAAATATCCAACACAAAAAACCAAACATAAGACAAAATCCTTAACACCATTTTTTCATATAGCTTTACCTGTTTTACAGAATTTCAATGGTATGTCAATAGTAGTAGAGCAAAATGACATGCCACATCAATTCAGAATATCAATTTGTCATTCTTCACAACTACGCTTACAATTTTTCAAGACATTCTGGTCTTTGTGCATGATGTGAATGTCATCTAAAAATCTGATATTAAATGATGCATCATTTTCCTCTACTATTATTTACACAATGTGAAATAACATGAAAAATGACACCACAAATCCATGCCAGAAACATATTGCAAACCTCAGTTTCATTTGAAATATATTTTTTACAGTAACTAATTTTGAAGTTTTCAATATTTTCATTTTACAGTAAGTTCTGAACTTTGTTTTTCTTTCAGCCTGAAAAGTGTTGAAATGCTTAATTATTTTTGGCCATGTCTGTCTGTTAGTCTCTGGGTTTCACAAGTAGTTCCTTTAATGATGCAATATTGTTTTTCCACAATTACAGGTATCTGCTGCATTGATTTAATAAAATTATTTTGGAGTCTGACTATTTCCCATTGAAACTTTCCAATTAACCTTGAAAGATCTTAGGAACAGATAGCATGCATAGTTTAATAATGGATAGTTTAAAACTCACTGTTATTCCTACTTATTTGTATACTGCTGGCAGTGTATGCACTTGTGGATTCTCCTAGGTTTTACACAAAATTAAAAAATTATGTGAACCCCGTAAAAACTAGAAACAGGGTTTCTGAAAGCAGGAGAGTGATAAGAAGCAAGGATTCAAAAAGTCTATAGCAGTTAGAACTGCTTTTTTTCTAATGAGTTGGTTAGGTTTGGTGTTTTGTGACAGCCACAAAGAAACAGAGAAGGAACAACATACACCGATTTTTGTGTGTGAAATAAAACCATTTCAGAAAACAATGTAGCTAAAAACATTACTGAAAGTGGAAGTGTGAAAGTAATAATTTGGTTTTCTTTTTGATATGAACCTTTAGGTCTGTTGTTTTATAGCCTATGTAAGGACAGTCCCAGCTGGAGAAAAGCCTAATGCAGATGTTAGTTACATTTAAAATTAAATAAATAATGTTTCAACTATCCTCCTGGAATGTCATTATGTCCTTGAACTTCCAACGGGAACATATTTTTTTTTTTTTTTAAATTGAAATATCTCTACAGTATACCTTTCATCAAAGACAATCTATATAATCACTATTTCCAAGGAACAGATCAATAAGGATTCTGTGGTGGTTTTGGTCTTTTTTTTGGGCTCTAATATTTTTTTTTTTAATTATTATCTTAAAATAAGAAAATATAGTCAAAAGATTTCCAAATCACTTCACTACAACTATCACTTTTCTGGTTCCTTTTCTAATGTTCATTGATTTTTTTTTTTTTTTTTCTGAATATCATTCTGTATATTTTAGGACAAAGAGTCTTCAGAATAGCTCATCTATCTTCTTTTTTAACAAAGCCTATGAATTTCCCTGACTTTCCTGAGTTGTATCTGATTTTGTGAGCTGGAGACATCCGTAGTTGGTTGTTTCAGCTGTTCTCTTGTTCTGTATGCTGATCAGCCTGATCAAAGAAAAACTCTTGCTTCCAATTCTAAGTTTCTAGAATAAATTAACACTTTCCTTCATTCAAAACAGCATGGCCCAGTTGTCAGCACATAGGCTAAATCAAGACAGAAATCCACTGCCATGTGGTCTGCTCTTAGCTACTTCACTCTATTTATATGAGTGTCTTGCTTCTCTGGACATCTTCCTAACATCCCAACATCTTACTAACATCATCGACTCTGTTATGCATCATATTCAAGTCATGCTGTTCTTATTTGTCACAAACTAAAGAGATTAAACTTCATTAGTCTGGGAAAAAAGGTATTTTTCTTAAGCCTTTTAAAATGTCCTGTACTTTATTACCAACCCCTTTGCCAAAAATGAGCATATTGGGACATTTCAATATATAAAATGGATTGTCCATCTCTTCTAATATTGAAGTGAAAGGGTATATGAATGTTGTGACATTATTCATAGAATCATAGAATGGTTAGAGTTGGAAGGGACCTTAAAGATCATCTAGTTCCAACCCCCCTGCCATGGGCAGGGACACCTTGCACTAGACCAGGTTGCTCAAAGCCACATCCAGTCTGGCCTTGAAGACATCCAGGGATGGGGCATCCACAACATCTCTTACGGGGAAGTTTTATCCTATTAGACAATTTTCTTCCTAATGGTGATCACACACTAGATTCATCCAAGCTTCCCCAGTCTTTCCTGCACTCTCACTTATGAGAGATTTTAATTTGCACTTAATCTGTAAGAACTTGCATCTTAGGATCTTTATTAGCCCAGAGAAACACTCAAGTCTTGGTGATTATGGAAACCAGTGATCCTCATAGTTGTTGAATAAACCTTACATTTCTGTGATGGTTAGGTTAAAAATTCAAGTTACTCATTGAACATGACTGAGAACCTGCAGAATTGAACCAGTCACAGCCCAGAGCTTTCAAACCCTGAACACAGATTTGTTCCGCACTACGTCTCTAACTATGTTCTCTATCAAGTCACTTGCAAGTCACCTTTAAACTTACAAAGTGAAGAAATTTCCAAATTAGAACTTAAGCTCCATCCTTAAATCACCATTATAATGTCAACACATCGTTATGTGTACGATGGTTATCCCGCTGGTGGAGATGTTTGCAGTATTGATGTATAATGAGATCAGGTAAGGACAGCATGTCAGCCTTAAATCCTAATTTACTTGATTCTCTGCCTGAGTCAGGCCACAGTGTGGACATTTACTTCAGTTTGAGTCCCTCATTATCTGCCACAGGTACATAGTGTCAGTGTAGATGAGGGGGGCTTAAAAACAACTTCAAAAAGAACACAAGCATTTTGAAAAATATCCTTCATTTGCTCGTTGAAGAGTTACTCAGCTTCTCTCTCTGAGTTTGAGAATGTCCCTTCTCTTGGATCAGAAGTTATTTGTACCACAAGTCATGCCTGGCCGAGTGCCTCTCTCACACAACACTAATTTGAAACCTGGTTGCAAGTGTTCTCTGTGAGCCTTCCTCC
>NW_010263500.1:0-9712 GCF_000690775.1 Eurypyga helias | reverse complement strand
TGCTGAACTACAGCAAATAAGGGCAGGTGGAGCCTGCTGCTGACTTGCATGACATAATCTGCTGCACAAATACATTTTCTCCACAAATCAAATGTACAATATGAAGTTTGGTCGGTTTTATTAAACTAATTGTTTACACACTCTCAACCTGTGTAAGACTGAGATTAACATCTTTCTTTTTTTTAAACAGAAAATTGTTCTTATAGAATAGTGATTGATTGACAATTTCAGAGAACAAAAATTTTTATGTAAGAAGAGAATAGATACAGTAATTGAACGTCAATAGCATTATCTTTCCCAGAATATGTCATCTTTGATTGTGGGCAAGAAGAAACCAATTACAAGAGTGAGATGATAGCCATTTGATTTTTCACTTTTGCCTGAGGCTGCCAACATGTATGTATACAAATGGAGGCCAAATGTAGTGGTGACATCTCCTGAGAATGATTTATCCTCACTAAAACTATCTCTTTGTAGTCAATCAAACAGTCTGTTATCAGACAGTAATGTCTGAGTTGTTGCACCTAAAATTGATATCTGGCTGCCTGGGAGGAATAAAAGACTGATTTCCTTTGCCATTCACAGGATAAGTATATTAAAGAAAAATTAAAAATGGACAAAGCAATACAAAGTCTGTAAAAAAAGTATGAGAAGATAAAAATTCATCTTACTGCAATTTTGTTGCCTGAAATTGTGTGAGCACCTTCCTGCAACCTTCTCTGGACACACACATCAATGTATGTTGATCCTACAGTATCAACCAACAAACTGGATCTATATGTAGGCACAACGTTGTTATTAGAACTGTTGTTTAAGGATTCATTTAGTTTGGGGATCATTCTATTTGAATACTTACTTATTCATAATAACTCCAGTCAGAGTGAGGACTGTGAAATCAAGAACAAATTGTTTTATCTTTTTGTTGGACCAAATTCTGATCTTACATGTATAAGAATACCACCATTATAACACCAGTAACTTTCCACTGGATAGAAAGAATGTAGATTTAGACTGGACATCAGGAAGATATTCTTCCCGGAGAGGGTGGTGAGACACTGGAACAGGTTGCCCAGAGAAGCTGTGGATGCCCCATCCCTGGCTATCCAAGGCCAGGCTGGACGAGGCTTTGAGCAACCTGGTCTAGTGGGAGGTGTCCCTTCCCAGGGAAGAGGCATTGGAACTAGGTGATCATTAACGTCCCTTCCAACCTAAGCCGTTCTTGATTCTATGTAACGTGTTTGTTAAAGTCCTTCTGATTATTCCCACGAACCTTTGTGAAACATTGCAATTATTTCATTGTTGTTTGTAACAGTTACAAGAAATAAAAATTTCTGTACAAGACAGGTTTGAGTTCTGTATATAATTCTACAGCTAGCAGCACAGTTCACTCCTTTACTAAAGTGACACCTATGCTAAGCAGAAGCTACTACAGATGCTTACCTAGCAGATTAATGCTAGACAAGGACTACTGTGAAAATCTTCTAACACAGATTTTGGAGATTCCATGTGTTCACCCATTTTTTAAGGTATAGAAGTCTCTTTGTGACAAGATTAGAGAAAGATATCTGTATGATAGATATTTGAAGTTAAATGAAATAATCCCACTTTGCCTGTTCATATGTGTCTCTTACTTTGTGTTAATTAGACAGTGAATGAGTCACAGAGGTTGCTCTTCACTTGGGAGAGCTAAACGGATTGGTGTCTTCCACTCTTGTTATACAGCATGTTTTCTGATTATTTTGATGGTTTTTATCTGAATGATCATCATTTTATCATTCTTACTGCTTTACACAAAAGTAATCTAACACTAGCAGTTACATCAAAGACACATATCACATACATAAAGTGACCCTTTTTTGTGCTTCAATCTACCTCAGTTTATATAGCACCTTTTGATCATAACATTGCCCAGCAACCTATGCTCAGCTGATGTCTTAAGTTCTTTTCAGGAGTTATTGGTTGTCAAATAATAGATAGTAGATATTTCTATTCCACAAACAAAAACCTCCTCTTCTGTTCCTAGACAAAGAATTTCACATTTGGCTATATTCAAACACTTCACTAGTTTATGCCCAACTTACTGAATCATCCAGGGTGTTTTGTAACTTTGGTCTATTTTTGTTTATATTCTGTAGTTCGTCTGTCTTCATGCTGTTTTTGGAATTGATTAACACATCTCAATTGTTCTCCAAGCCTTTAACAGGAGCATTAAATGCCAGAAGGTCCAGGATTACTCCCTGCAGGATCTGGCTACATTACATTCATTAATTCCTCTTTTACATGATTTAGAAACTATCAGTCAGTTCTTAATGTGTGGTTTAAATTCTGTAACATATTCTTTTTTCAGGTTTCTTAAATGAAATATTGTGAATTGCTAGGTTGAAATGAATCGTATCGACACTCAACATTAGCAAACAAAATTTAATTTAATTTTAAAAAACATATTGTTTTGATAAAACAAATTTTTCATATTCCATTAATGATGCTTCTCAGTTGATTTCTATTTAGTTGGCTGAACTTTGCATTTTCTTTGGTTAGGATTTATATCGAATATATATGTTTATTCTGCCATCTTAATAATGTCCCAGCCAAATGCTACTATTTTAAAAACAGACCGTATGGGAAACTGTTCTGAAACAGACAAAATGGGAAAGCCTGAAATGTTCTTCAGCTGCAATAGGTAGAGAGAGCAGTGTCTCCACCTCTTAGAATAATCTGCTACTGGAAAGTAAATTAATGTCAATAAATTATTTTTTACTGCTCTTGTTATGAATCCCAGAAGCACTTGCAATTGCTTCTACATAATAACTAGAGTTTGAAAGAGGGATTTTAATTAGAACTTTCAACTCAAGTTTTCAAGGTTTTCACATTGTTTTATCTATTAATTGTGTATGTGTGTTTATTTTTGGGCTAAATTATTAAAGTATATTTTATTTGTTATTTGACAACCTAGTTTCAAAGCAGACCATATCCTTTTGAGGAGATTAATATCTTGACTTTTTAAATACTTTCTCATTATTTTGGTATTAAAAGGGGTTATTTCATGCTTGCTTAAATTGCCCTACTTGTTACTATTTTCATGTCATGGATGTAATATTTATTAAAAAGTGGCTTATTTTAAATACGTACCCCAATTGTTCCTTTTCTGTAAATGACTGCCTCGAAGAACAGAGCTATCCTGTCCTAACTCAGGGATTCATTGTCTGTTTCTTTCAGCTCTAAATTTTCCATATACATCTGGGAAAACTTTAAGTGCCCAAATAATTCCATTCTGGACCCCTGGATACCTCAGAAAAGCTGATCGCAATGCCCATTTTATTTTATTAAGGGACAAATTACAACATGTCATCATTCTCAGCTCAAAGAAATATAAAAGACTGGCAATTTAAAGACAAAAAAATCTCCAGGCCAGAAATTAAATCAAAGAAGAATCAGAAAAAAATCAAACTACTCTGCATTGAGAGATGATATTATTTTGACAGTTTCTGAATTGAAATTTTGCAAAATTTTGGGCATTTTTTTTTTTTGTTTGACATCTCCGTGCTCAATTCTTCTTCACAATAAGAGGAAATAAGTATTGAAAAAATCCTAGCTATGATGGAATTTCTTGGTTTTGCTTAGCTCTTGCTTTCTTCTCCTTTAGTCACTACTGTATTGCCTGTTGCAATTAATACATACTTTCAAGTTATTAATTTTTGCTTTTCAGGACACTTTTAAAATGTTTGTCCAGAATGAAATTTGCTGATAGATATTACAGGACTTTAAAAAGCCTTGTAGAGGAGTTTCATTCCAGATTAAGACATCGAAATATACCTATATGCATGGGTGTATGGGAATTGTTGATCTAAACACCCATGATAGTCATTAGACACCTATTCAATGGAGTCTAACGATCTCACCAGAAAGTAGACACCAGGTTTCATACAGTTGTCCTCCAGCTGCCAGTTGCAAAACACGTGTGTGTCCTGTATGTCCTGAATCATATTTGCTAGTCCGACTTTTAAGTCTCAACAATTCTAATGACTTCGATTCTGCCAGACACCTACTGAACTGAGGCCCCACTTGCTGAAACACCAAAGCACACATGAACGCAACTCGGTGCAGATACCTGAACTGAGGTGCCTGGACTGGTTGCCTTTGAGCTGACCGTCCCCCTTGCTGTCACTGAGGTTGTATCTACACTTACAAGTAGCCATGATCCAGAGTCCACTCCTGAAACCCAGACCCCGGATCATGTGCGCTACAATGTGTGTCACACAATGTATTGTATGTTACTCTCCAAGTCCGCTGTGGAGCTGGGGACATTTTGATCCAGGGATATGAGGTACATGCTAATTCCTTCCACTCTACACAGTCTTCTAGCATTATCCCAATGGACCTTGGATTGCAAAGCACTGAATTATACCCGTATGATTCTTCAGGTTACATACAAATATCATCAGTGTCATGATGTAAAAACACCACTGTGACATGGGCATGTGAATCTTAGAGGAGACACTGCTGTGCATTCTAGACAAAGGCACTGGGATACAGTCACTTAATTCTAAATATTTAGTGTTATTTTATGTGTTGACAGGTATCTCACCTTGCCTTCAGCTGCTGGTCCAGAAGGATATGGGTTTCCTGAAAAGCCTGTGTCATTCATGCCAACTCTGTGGAGGTGGTTTGGGTACATTAGGTAATATAAGTGGCACTGGACACCAGTAATCAATTTTTGTAGTGGTTGTTTTTAATAATACAGATACAGTTTTTATCACATAGTTCATAATGATAATATTGGCACATTTTCTTTTAAATTTCCAGGTCCTTCCATTGCACAAATTGATGAAAAATTCGTATTTCAAAAGTTAAATAAAAATTCTAACTTTATGTTTGCAGGGAACTAGATGAAAATGTCAAGCAAGTACACAATAGATTCTGAGGACCAGAAGGCACATAAGCAGAACCCCACATTCACTAACGATACCTCATATAATTTTTGACGAATTTAATTTTTTGTTTTAATTTCGGCAGGCAGCACACATGGGATTTCTGCTATTTTTATGTACTTACAGCTGATGATATTACATTTATTCAAAGCAAGCTTAGGGCAACCTCTTTCCTTAGGGGAAAGAGCTAACAAACAGTGCACTGTGGGAAAAATTCATTAACAAGTTGTGGGAAGGCTTCAGAGAGAGAATATCTTAGGACACAGAAGCTTTGGAACAGCTTTTATTGGTGAACAACTATCTGACATCAGTGTTCCTCTGTGTGAGACAAAAAGTCATTTGTAAACAAACTTTGAGACATTAGTGATGACATTTGAGAGATGAAATCTGAAAACCTGTCCTGGTGAAACCAAAACAGAATAAATGATTCCCAGTGAGTCAGAAAAGAATTCAGAGCTCTAAAGAAATGAGTCAGAAACTAAATATACTGAGTAGGCTACAGGCATGAAAAAAATAACTTTAGCAGTAGAAAGAAGCTGCAGGAAACGCAACCTAATTCAGTCAGTGGCTAATGTGATCAAAATCTGTGAACCAGTTCGTTTGTATTAAGTATGGCATGAGTTATTTTGATCACTTTGAGAAAAGTAAAATTGAATAATCTGTTTGCTAGCAATAAGAATTAAGTGTTTCACGAGAAGGCAAGAATTCTAAGTTAGGAAAGGGAAAACAAGAAAGAGCCAGATAAGGAATAATCACGAAGAAGTGATAGAAGTTGCATTGCTTCCACACCGGACAGAGCTTGCAGCTGCAGCCTGGAGTCACTGGGCAACCTGCAGTCTTAGGCTTAGAGACCCATGTCATGGCTGTGTCATGGTGAGCACTGCTTAGGTGCTCTGCTTAGGATGGTATGCAGAGTACATCATTACATCAACTGTTCATGTAAGTGTGACAGTACTGATAAAACGTCCTTTCCTGTTACTGAATACTTGGACTAGAGTTTTGTGATACTCATAGCGATCTAAAAGCTATATATAAGCACTTAGGGCATGAGTCACCACTATTTGCCCCTGGTTTAGTCATTAACAGCTAGGAAAAGCGGCGCATGAAATGGAAGTTAACTCAAACTAGAGAGAATTTTATCTCACTCTTCTGTCTCTTCTCTATGATACTATCTGTCTTGGGGAGATTTGCACCCTCAGAATAGGGTTTCAGATGAGATTATGCTGGACATCTTACAACAAATTCCATGCTGGCTGTATTCTTTGTCTCTTCTTCTTCTGTAAACATCTATGGAGAATTATTCTTACAAGTAATAAAATATTTCCTTATGCTGAATGTGTGGGTGTGGAAGAGGAGGGAAATGTACCTTATTCTATTTACTAGATCCACAGTGGGATCTACACAGAAGGTGTGCAAAAAATATAGAGGTTAAAGCAGTGAAGTCGGTCGTGGTGCCTGGGCTCATTGTGCATACTTTGATTTGTATAGACAGTCTAAGAACAAAAGAACAGAATGGAAATGTAGAGGGCATGGGGGAGATATGAAAGCATCAGCTGAAGTGAATAATATACAAGATAATAGAAAAGAAGCTATATTTGGGAGACAGTCAGATGAATACCTTTAAAAGTATTATCCAAGGGCAGATTCCTGTTGTGTCCAAACAAGAGGTCCTAAATAATTCCGTGTTATTGTGTCCATTCTTGCCATAGGTAGTAGCAAGGCATGCAAAAGAGAAAAAAGTGTTTAATTAGACTTTCTGCCAGTTTTGTGCTGTGGTTGAAAAAAGAAGTTGAATTTTTTAGATGTAGATACTGATTTATTTTCCTCTGAGGGTAATATATGTCACTCCCCTAACATCCTTCCATTGTAAAAATATCAGAAAGGTTAATCAGAACATTCTCAGTGGAAGGGAATTTGAAATTGATTGAGAATGTTTTTCTTCCATGTGTAGCATATTGTGAAGAAATGCTCAGCCATCATGTTTATGCTTTCTTTCCCATCCAACAGATTACTCGTATATGGTAGCAGGGTCAGTGTTGTGTCTTGACAGAATCAGAAATACAAGCATTCATAAAAACTTTATTTACCAGAGGCAAAATACCACATATTCCTGGTTAAAATATAAAAAAAAGGCATTTGAAATAGGAAAAACATGTTTAAGTGATATTGAGAATCTTGGAAAATTTATCAAAACTAATGGGATGATGGAAGAATGGGCAGACAATTTTCTTTGAGCAACAAATATTCCTTATTGTCTAATCTTGTAGGCATCTAGTCATACATAATTATTCAGAACACTTAGACTAATACTTAATACATCTCTGCATAGATGGTGCTCCTTTTTGATAGAGAGACAGTGGTAGTCCTTAAGGGGTTTATTCAGAGACATTACACATTTATCTGGAAACTACCTGAGCCTGTCCATATGGAATATCATGTCCAGGATTGTCTGAATATGCTTTGGAGAAGGCATCTGCTTTTCTGCACTCTTTATGGAAAGTAATTACCAGATGGAAAATAAAGCGAAAAGGAAGGCCTACAGACCATGCAACAGATTGGTCCAAGGATAGACACATTGCTGTTCTCCACGTCTCCTAAAAGAGCATCTCTAGCGAAAGGAATAGAACTTCCGAATCACTTTTGTTTACGTGGTCCTTTACATGCTCACTGACATGTCTCGCCAAGAGAGGAGGAGGATGTTTCCAACCATAATGGCATATGACCTGAAAACTAGTGCTATCACTCTTCAACAGCAGTAGCTGCAGGTTTGGGTCCTGTCAGAGGAGGAATTAAATCTAAGCCTCCCACTGCTGAGGCAAGTGTTTCAGGGGAGACACAAATAGAGCAAAAATGAGGACCGCTGCCACCACCACTGAACAAACTTTGCCCCACTGTCTGTGAACAGTCCAGTTTGCATGACATGTATGAAGATAAAATAATGCTGAAATGAATTTTCAAAATCAATATGCAAATACAGATATGGCTTACTTTTAGCTAGGAATCCAACTTCATCTGTAGTTTATTTTTTCCAGATTTGCCAGCTAGCCAGATACACTAATAATTATTGTCTACATCTTATTTCATATGTCTAGCTCCTTCCTACTGCATTTCTTTATTTGATACGTTATTGAAACATGGTACAACTGTTTGTACCCATTGCAAGATTTATTCAAAAACTGCAGAGAAGTAGGCAATTTATGCCACGTTTTCTCCAACCAGTATTAAATATCTCCTTCAAAATTAACCAGATTTTGCCTTAAAATAGCCTGTATCATTCTGCCATGAAGGGTGTCAGATGGCTGGCTATATTTGATCAGTAGAATTCCACCCTGTGTTAATTTATTTCATCTGATGGAATTGCCTTATCAGCACCATATTTCTAAGTCATAAGATGACTAACTTTACAACAATCATGGTGCCAAGAAGGATAGACTCTTCAGCAAGAAGTTATAAGACTGGTGAACATTCTGTTTAAGAAGTCTCACAGCTCAAAAGTAATTATTTTTAAGAGATAATTATATGAGTTAAATTATTAAGATACCTCCTGGGTTTATCATACCTTCCATCACAGATCCTTAGAGCTAACATTACTGATAATAATAGGTAATGGCAATAACACTTAGCAATTAATGGTAACCTCTTTTCTGAAGATCAAATATAAATTAAGCTTTGCAATCTTCTTGTGAAGCCATATATACATTTACATAAACGTCAAATATATTTTATGCTCTTATTGCCATTTACCACATTCTTACTATCTCTATTTTTGAATTATGATCCCTTTTTACATCTTCATTTAAATTACATTGTAAACTTTTGAGGGCATAATTACCTCTTCCTTTAGATTTTTCATTGGCAAGTACTGCATTGCAGGACACTTCCATAATAGTAACAATCCTAGGGACTTACCAAATTAGCAAAAAACTGTCAACAATAGAGCACGAATGGGGACCATTTACGAATTCAGTGAACCTACCCAGATTTTAAAGCACATTTTCAGGATGATCCACACAACATGCATGTGGATAGTCCTGAATGCACCTGTTCCATGCTGGAAGTCATCCTCTGTCATCTTTCTGATCACACACCAGCATACAGTTATGGATTAATGTAGTGATGTGTTAGATCCCAAAATACCTTACTGAAATGTCACCTACTGGAGGAATTATGTTTGTTATGTAATTTGAAACCCAGTAGGTGACATATATGCATGCTGAATGAAGATGATTTGATTTACTGGGCGCATTTAGCATTTTAAACATAAATCTTATCCCAAGTCATTGTCTTTCACTTAGGCAATATTAGTTTTCTGCTTTTTTCCTCCTCTCAACTGTCTTGAATGTATTTCCAAGGGTTAAGACATCTGGCAACAATAAAGGAACAGGAACTTGCAACAGATAGAACACTGAGAATTTAAATCTTCTTCATTTGATATGAAATGGCTATGAAGCATTTTTGTTCTAATTGGGAAATGTGAATTCTCTTAAGAATTCCATCTCAAATTCACATTTTATACTACAGGAAGGTCTGAAGCTAAATCTTGGTCTTGAAATTTTTTATGCTGAGGAATGTTTCACGTTCAAGTCCAACTTCGATGGTAAAATATGGTCTTTACTGCTGTAATAGGTCAAACCAAACTTAATTATAGGTGAGTGCTTTGCATTACTCTTCTCCAATCTGATATTTAAATGTAGATGCTGTCTTCTGTGCTATCACATCCACTGTGACATCAAAACACTCTACATAGTGATGAAACATCTTTTAACATCTTTGCCGGTGACATG
>NW_010263499.1:0-34256 GCF_000690775.1 Eurypyga helias | reverse complement strand
GCCAGGGAGCCCGAGAGCAGAGCCCAAATGAACCTGAGGAAGAGATCTCACCAGAGGCTGAGAGCAACCAAGACAGCCAACCGACCCACTACGTAACGCACAGTGAACTGCGGCCCCCCGGCTGATACACTGAGCATGACATGCTGTGGAATGAAATACCCCTTGGTCAGTTTGGGTCAGCTGTCTGAACTGACTGCTTATAGCGAGGAAGCTGGGGATACAGGCGCAGTATCAGAAGCTGAAAAAAATTCTTGAATGGGTACAAACCCTCCTTAGCACCAACTAAACCCACCACTGTTATCAGTACTCTTCTTAGGCCTCATACCAGCTACTGTGAAGAAAATTAACCCTGTCTTGGCTAAAACCAGCACACAGGTGAATTATTTGTAGTTCTTTTAAGTATTATTTTATGATGTTCCTGTTGGCTTTAATATTTTTCTTTACTGTCTGTGCATATCTATTATGATATTCCTTTTCTCTGATTTTTCTGGTTCCTGCTTTCTCTCCACAAACGTACAGGGAGGAGAGGAGGGAACTTAAGAAATACAATCTGGGATAAGTAACAACAAGAGAAAGAGCAGAGAGAATTAGGAGGGAGTGAAAGGCTAGAATGAGATATAAAATGTGTGAATAAACAGATGTGCTTCAAATATGTACAGATAAAACTGTTATTTAATAAAAATGAGAGTTCAATTCCTGTCCAAGATCCTTCTCCTCATCAAGTTCCGTAACTGCCCTATACATTGAAAGCATTCCAGCACAGACACCCAAAACCTAGTTTTTAATAGCCTAAGATATTAAGTTATTTACAATTAGAAGCCTAACACACTGCAAAAAAGGAGTGAGCCTTACAGTAAGAGAAAATACGTACTTCACGACCAATGGCCAGGCCACATTCATAAGTTTCTCTGTTGCTTGAATAAATTCCTGTTTGAGCATCTGCCTCCTTCAAGTCATTGTTTGCTCCACTTGGAGCACTTTGACATGTTGGTGCAGTCCACCTGCAGTGACTGGAGTTAGGAACACCCTGATCCTGTGATGTGTGTTCTCCAACCCTTCATTAACAGCTGTCTACAATCCAACAATGGTTATGTACTGGCCCGAAATATATGCCTCTTTTGGGAAAGCATTTTTTCATTGCTAACATTTGTTGTTCACACTCAAGAGTGGGTTGGTTAGGAATATTGTATTGCCTGGTGTATTCTGCAGATCTCCAGTGTGTTCTTTGCATGCTAATAACCAAGCACTTTGGCTTTTATTCCTTAGGTGGCTGGGCTGTCTCATTCTGTGCTGCATGGTTGTCCTGATTCTGGTCTTTTACTACCTTGGACTGCTATGTGGCACCTGTGGTTATGATAAACATGCTTCTCCAACAACCAGAGGCTGCATCTCCAACACTGGAGGAAACTTCCTTATGGCGTAAGTGTCGTTGGTGAAAAATAAAGGTATCTGTAGAAGGTTGTCTTTACTGATTTTGGAGGACACATATAAGAATTTGTTTTGTTAATGATGTATGTGTTATCTGAAAAAAATGGAGCAAAAATAAGTACGAATCTCGTGTACTTTCACTGAAGGATTTGGGAATTTTGAGTTGTTCTTTGAGGATCATTTCCAAAGGGTAAAACCCCTGAACCTGCTGTTCTAAGGTGACTGTTGTAGCTAATGCATTTCTACATAAGCCTATTTAGAAACTGCAAAAACTGGGAACAAATAATTGAAAATATAAAGGGAATTTGTAGTTTTTTAATACTCTTGAGGCCTTGCTCAAAAGAAAAAAAAGCCACATGGGGAGACAAGAAACACTTGACTTGGAGCCCTTCAGGAGGTTTGGAGTTGCTCTTGGATGTTCCCAGTAGCTGTTTAATGTAATTACTGTTGGGTGCAAGAGAATATTGCACCTGAAATCTGTTTTAAAACTCTCTTCAGAGCACAAGGCTAGAGAGTTGAATTTAAAAAAGAAAATGACATGGTTTTCTGTCTTGCAAACATGCCCAATGCAGATGTGAGCATTTTAGCTGACACCTTTACAGGGCTGAAATGTGTGAGATGTTTCAGAGGGCAAGCAGATATTTGGAACACAGAAGTATTTCAACCATCTACCAGTTTTTATATCTGTTATAACTGCTGACTGTTGGCTTCACTGTTGCCCAAAGTATATATACGTTGTTCTTAAGTCAGGTAAATTTTTGCTTTTTATTTCTTTTTCAGTGGTGTTGGATTCAGTTTTCTTTTCTCCTGGGTGCTGATGATTGTAGTGGTGCTTACTTTTGTCACAGGAGGAAATGTAGAAAAACTGGTCTGTGAGCCCTTTGAAGATAAAACTTTATTCAAGGTGAAGTTATTCAAGTTATTAAACAATGAACAGAATCCCCCTGAGTCTATGCTCTTGTCAGTTATGTATGGCATCTTGTTTTTTATGGGACACTTCAAGTGAGTTTGGATCTGGTTATACTTTTCCCTTTTGCTTTGCAGTGTAAATACTGCGTCAGTCTTGCTTTGGAGATAAACTTTTCTGTGATTCAGCATTTCTTGGTGACGTGAAGCTTTAATACTCATTTTATGCATCAGAGAGGTTGAATTTGCTCTTTTGCTTGTATTTCCATTAGTGGGTGATAAGCTTAAATGTGGGTATGTGTCAAAAGATTGCATATGATGAAATTAATGAATTGAAAACTTGAAATTATACTAACACTATTGACTTTTGTCTTCTAGGTTTTGGATACTCCCTACTTAATAAATCAGCACTGGAAAAACTATCTTTCTGGCATCTTGTTTAAAAATCCAGATATTAACTTGACTTTTGAAAAAGTGTACAGGTATTAAAGTTATGCTCAAGATTTAAATCAGTTTATATATATTACTTTGTGGTATCTTTCATGCTTCATATTTCAAACACATTCAGAAATCACACGTGTTCCAGAACACATTCTGATTTTCTAGTGAATCGCTAGAAAAAGACTTTTTCCTATATATGAGTTATTAAAGGTAATATCAGAGGAATATTGTATAACAATTTTTTCCTTTGAAAAAAATATTTTGCAGCTATCAGAACAGCAGAAATTGTGAATTACTTTTTCTTATAGACTCAAGTTCAAAAAATATAGGCAGAACTTTTCTTTTTAAAGGGCTGATTTTCTTAGGATACAACAACATTGTTAATCGTTCTCTTAACACATGGTCCTCAAGGTGGTTTTTAGGCTGATGTATGTGTTCTTATTTTTATAGTGATTGCAAGGAAAACAAAGGAATTTATACTTCCCTTCACCTAGAATACCTGTTCGATATTGATGAATTACTAAATATTAGTATGGTAAGTAAAGGAAGTATGAATGAGTTCATGGTTATTTTTGAAGGCTGCAGAGGTTTCTCTAAATCACAGAATAGCATGTCTGGGTTTTATGGGATTTTGGTTTTCATATACAATAGACCCTGTATTTACCAGTCTTAGTGGACCATGGAAAGTTTTCTGGTGTGGTTCTGTTATGGGTGAATTTTGAAATTTGCATAGAAGGTCCAAGTCTCTCATCTTTCAGAGGTGGCTCACCATGTTTAATGAGTGTCTTGTTCTTCGTACAACAGCCTGAATGCCTGCCTTGTTGTGTTCTTTCCTGATTCCAGTCAGATTTACATTGATCCACAGTATGACATGCTGTGCTCCTAAGAATGGTTCTGATTTCTACTGGGAAGGGGTTGGGATAAACCAAAATATTTTCAGTTAAGTTGTAATAATACATGACTGCACTGTCATTAGATGACTCTACTAATTTTAGGGTTGCCTGTAATACTGATCTTCATTATAACAACCCTTGGGGATTTGTGTTCTGTTCTGCCAGGTGCTGTACCCACACTACGCAGTCCCTGCCCCAGAAAATACAAAAAATGAATAGGGAAGTTTCACTAAAAGGGAAAATTACTTTTTTTCCAGAACAGACTAGTAGTGGAGGCTGGGAAGGAAGTCAGGCTTGCAGATTCCTGTTCTATTGCTTGATGGCCTGGGCAGGACAGGTAACATTTTAGATTTAGGTGCAGTGCAGAAAGACTTCAGGTAACAATAAGCCAGTCATCTTTAGTCACCACTAGACATATTTAGAAAAGCTTCATCCGGTGCTGTGGCCAGTACGGCAGTGTCTCTTGGTCACAGCTGAGATAGTGATTCTGTGATTCTAGAGAATTCACTAAGGTTGGAAAAGACCTGTAAGATCATCTAGTCCAACCATCAACCCAACACTACCATACCAACTAGACCATGTCTCTAGGTTTCCTTGATTAAGTCCAGGGGTAGAACCTAAAATTTTTAAGAATAATGTTTCCTGGAGAGGAAAGAATTCTGATTTATCTCCCTCCCCTCTTAGGAGGGACTAATATCTGTTCAGAGAAGCCCGCTTACAACATAGCGGAAGGCAATTAATTGGTATGAAAGATGCATAGGTGAGTTTGAACATGGCGTGGCTAGACTGTATGGATACTGCAGGGAATGGAAGAACATTACCTGGTGGATTCTATCAAAGTTAATTGAATTAAGCTGACATAATCAAAAATCAACGTGTGTTTCTTCATTGAAGTGATGAATCAGCTTTTGAGGGGATCCTGTGGAAGAATATGCACTGGGTACAAATTACTTTTGTGCTTCGTTTTGTTTTCCTCTCAGTATACAGAAGATGTAGCACTTAAAATTGAACATATTCAGATAAACCTCAGCAAAATCATTCTGCTGGATGAAATTGGGAAGGAGAATCTTCTGAATTTCAGCTCTTCAGGAATAGAAGGAATAAACTTTGCGGCGTATTTGACGGAGGTGAGACTGTAGTAAACTAGAGGCAAGACTGGGAAAAAGCATAAAATGAAAAAAATCTGCTTTTATGTAAAAAGGCATATTTTGAAGAATCGCAAGACTTGGAGCAAAAGCTCTTCAGAAGTTAAGGTCAATAAATATTTATATAAATAAAGGGTTGACAGGGTAGGTGGTATGGTGAAGTGCAAACAGTCTCTGTATGTAATAACATACTCTTTTTCTCTCCTTACTGTCCACATCCTGTTTCAGATCAACAAGAGTGTTACCAAGGTTGATCTTCTGTCATTTGCTAATGACTTAGAAGCACGAGCGGACCAGCTGGTGAGATTATTTCATTAATACATAAAACGTATTGTTTATATATAAGTCTAAATACATAGCCAAGTATTTAGACTTCCTGTGGGAGAATTCTTGTACTTCAGACACCTACATACATGATGCATTGTCACATAAGGAAAAACTTCCAAGAACACTGTTGCATGAGCTGTATTTTAAATATTGCTGATTATTGTTTTTTGTACGCTAACTGTGGTACAATTTCTGCTTTTGAAGTGCACTCAGAGTATTCCCTGTGATGCTGTGTACATTTTAGGCCCCCAGTTGGAGGAAAAATTGGAAAAGATTATTTGAATTCATTTTCCTTCAATTAGTGAGCAGAAGATTTTGCACTTGGCAATAAAAATTAATACTGTGGCAGCTCACAAGGGTTCTAATGAGAACTGGGGCTCCATTGTGGAGGTAGAATGCACAAAATATCCTGTCTGCCCTGAAGGACCTTTTTGAATGCGGACGCATGGACAGTGGTCAGAGGGTATAGCTACAACATTGCCCACAGATCAGTCTGCAGAGTGACACAGCTGTGTTAACGGAGAGTGAGTATTCAGTTGATCTGTTTGTATGCATGTCAAGGTCACTTGAGAGTTATTTTTCAGAAGGAGGGTCATAGTTTGGACACTGGCCCAAGACACATTGCGATGTGGGAGAACGTTATGCTGCACACGTACTACAATTGCTTTGATCACTAAGGAGCACAGGCAGCAGAGTGAGACCCTGCTGTTTGGAATTTATCAGCTCTCCATCCCTCCTCTAGGGAGAGGAGAGCACCAGCAGAGGCCTCTAGTGTGTTTACTCCAGGTTTCTGCCTAACTTGTGAATAACTGTTGCATTATATTTTTCTGCCACGTGTGCTCTCATGTCAAGGTCAGGCTGCTCGTGGGTTTTTTTTTATTGCAGTCAGTATTCTCTGCAGGCACTGTGAGTGATCCACATATTGCCTGTTTACTCGTGTGGGTTGTTTGCTAACTTAGGTACCAGGGCTTTGGCCACACTTCACTTCCGTTTTCGGTTTTTGTTGTGCCATTTTGAAGGTTAGACAGGTGGGGAGTTTTTGCTGTTGTTTTGGGCTGATTTTCTAAGTGAAAGTTGAGGTTCTTCAAACATGTTATGTCTTACATAGAATTGCCTCTGAGATGTCTCTTTAAAGGTATATTCTGTGTAGCTCCATAAAGGAAATATGTGTGTTGGTAGATTGTTTTTTCTCTCTTTTTTTTTTTTTGTAATAGAATCTAAAGGTAGTATTAGAATTAAGAATGTGTCAGGCAGATTAATTTCTTCATATAGAAGACAAAGACAATGTTAAATATGTTCACTGTCACAGCGTACATCTGTATTTCTTCCCAAAGAAAAAAACCCACAATAATATGACATATTATGTTAGTTGGATTGTTTCAAAGTTGATACTGGTTTCCAAGGATGTTTTGTAATCCCACTTCGTTATTAATGGTAGGTCTTCTAGTTTCCAAGAACAATCAGTTAAAAAAAATTAATTCCAACAGTTTTTAGTTTTTTAACTTTGGGTGTATAGGTTACACTTTCTGGCACCTTACACAAAACTGAACGTATGTTTTTACACTGGAAGGAACAAATGGAATAAAATTGCATCAAACCAGGGGGTTGGGGTATGGAGGAGGGAGCAATAATGCTCAACAGGTGTTATTAGGTAGGGATTCAGCTTCTCAGTGCAGTAGAGGAAGTGTCCTGAAGCTGCTCAGTGACCACAGCTGGCCACTTACATCAGCACTTCACAGGAAGCAAAGACATCTCTGAGCACTGAGGTCTGCCATTATTACACTTCCAAAATGGAGTTAGCAGCGTGTATTCAATGTGTAGGCAGGGAGCCAAGTGATTTTGCCACCAAAATGCAATGGAAAAGAAATATATTTCTAAGAGTAAAGTTAAATTTTACAGTGTTTTGCAACAAGTGTAAGCTCCAGGCAGGTTTCTGCACTCGAAGAAGCTCAAAGGGCAGAAACTCATGTCTTCTGACTGAAAGCAGGAGCAGTAAAATGAAAATTACCCTTCACAGTCACCTTTCCAATTACTGGCTGGAAACATTTAAACTTCTGTATCCCTCAGAGAGCAGAGTGTGCCTCGGGGTGATGTCCACAGTGCCCAAATCAAAAGCAGGTACCCGTGACTGGGAAATGCTTGTCCCACCCAGGGCCCTGTGCCGCAGGGTTCTTGCGACAAAGTCCGGCTTGTGGCAGGTGTGGGGGATGTGCTCACTATTCTGTACTATGTGAAAATTCTGTGCTGATAATGCTGTAGCTAGAAAAGCAGAATAATACTTCTTTTTTGGTTGCTGAGGTTTGAATTATTAATATGGTGATTTCTTTCCCCTCCTTGTGTTGAGGAATTCAGTTTGCCATATCTTACTGTTACCATCAGCTGTTCTGCAATGGATGAGTATAATGTGCAACTTTCATTGTTTTTTGCTTTGTTGGAAAGCTTTGAGACTACTGAACAATACTGCATAATTGCATTTTTTTGCAGCCAAAAGGAGCACTGGAAAATGCCTTAAAAGGACACGCAAACAACATTCGAATGATTCATAACCAGCAAGTCGTTCCGCTAGAGCAAGCTATGGTAAAATATTAAGCAATATTAAAATACATTTTCTACAAATATGAATCTAAATATCTAAAATACATTTTTAAAAAGCTGGAATTCTGTGATTTACGTAAGCATGAATCGCATTTGATTGTGTCACTAAAGAGTAATTTGGTTAAAGTATGTGTTTAATAAATAGTTTTCCTGCTTACAGTATTCCTACTTAATACTGTCTAAAATCATGACCTTTTTCTTCCCCATTATTTTTTCTGTATCTATCTGTGATTATATATGAATAAAAGAGGAAGCAGGGAAGAACTTTACAAAATTCTAACTCTAAATCTCTAATTTTCTTTTTTTTTCTGACCATCTGTCTTTAGAAGTAGAACCAGTTATCACTTTCACACTTGTATTTCTTGGAGTTTGCAATCACCTAACAGTATTGGAACTGGAGACTTAATAGTTCTGTAGTTTTACAGCCAAAGAAAAATCTTTTTTATTGATGCTACAAAAGACATGAAAAGGCTGCTGCCTGATTGTGCCGGGCACTGATTTGTATAGTTTCAAGCTGTCAATCTCATGTGTGTAGGTGTTGCTTTTTATTATGTTGCTTACATAACATAGACTTTTAGTTTATCTTAGCATCCGATACAGTATTTATGCCCCTATCAAAGCCCTTTTGTAGAAAAGCATTAGATCTTCTGTTCCACTCTGATTCTATGCTATTCTTTCCTAATTAACTCCTAATTATTCTCATCTCTTTTCCTTTTACAAAACTGACTGTCAAGAAATATGTTAAAGCTAGGGTAAGTGCTTTTTCCCTTCTGACACTGCACAATATAGAATTTTCTGAATACTTGGTTCCAATTTTAACTGATCTCTCTTTCTTCCAAATAAATCTTAGTCAGTTTATTGCTACTAACTTCAGTTAAATTTGAAGTCTTCCAGTATATAATCTGTAACTATTTAGTGCTGTCAGTGAAGTACTGATTTTACTATTAATATAGTAAACAATAATACAATAACAATATATTAGTTGTAATACAACTGTTGTTACTATATATAGTGTGATATGTTGTCTTAGGAACATAATAATCTGTAGAAGATCAAAGCATGCATATAATGTTAAAACAGGTGGGCTCTTACCTGTAGTAATGACCTGATTTTTTTTTTCCCTCCTCCCCCATCTTTTCTAATAGAGCACTTTAAATCAGAGCATTAGGTTACTGAAGAGGACGTCATCTGAACTTATGGTAAGCTTTTCTTTCTGGCAACAGGAACATTTTTATATACATTAAATCCATCCACCACATACACAGGGCATATATTTTCAGCACAGCTTTTACTATTTCTAGCTGTTCTGTTATTGGTAGAGATTGTAATATGTTGAGGTAGTAATAGGGATTTAGGTATCTCTTCTGCACAGCTTTTTCTACCGTGGCTTTCCCTTCCTCATACGGGGCTGTGGGGGGGCTGAAAGTGTTTGGGATATGTTTTTTGGATTGTAAACTTAATTCTCATTTGATAAAATTGACCAGTGAAGTTCCATATATATGTGTTCTGCATGTTCCTAAAAATGTAGCTGTTTTTTCTAGAAGCCTTGAATGCAAAACTTGGGGGTGGAAACCAAGAAAGAAAATGGAGATACGCAGCTGAGGACATCTTTGTGATTCACATCCTTAACTTCCTCTTGTCCAATGTCCAGCTCCCACTGGGACCTGTTTCTTTAGCATTGCACTCATTACCTTCCTGCTTCTGCAGCATCAGCCCCACGGGTGGGAACCTGGATCTGTATAGCTGCTTCCGTAGGGCGGCCCAGGTTTCCCCTCTAAGTAGCAGCTAGTGCCTGCTCTTTATACAGCTCTCTTCACATTCCACCAGACTCAGGACGTTAAACAGGATGGTCACTTTTTTGGCAGCGAAGCTTTCTGTTGCCACCAGCCTGCCTTGGCTCTGGTGGCAAAAATCCAGACACATTAGCTAGCACTTAAGAGTCGTAGTCACAACAGCTTGATGGGCCATACCTCTGTTCTTTCCATTGAGGTTTTCACTCATCCATAGGAGCAGACCAGCTAGATGTCTTCTAGAATCTGTGATCTGAACCTGTATGGGGAGATAAGAAGCCACGAAATAAGGTGTTGATAAGAAAAGGATGATGTTTGACCCTTAAGTATATTTAAGAAACATCTCTACAGATTCAGGATGTATGTACATTTTCCTTTGTGTGTGTTCTTTGAGACTTCATGGTGTGGTACATATATTGAAGTGTCTCAGTCCTTTTGGATTGATCAGCAGCATATTCTAGATGTATAGAATCATACTCTAGTAGGCAAGGGTTGTGATAGTTATATCGGCCACTCTTTTCTTCCTGTGCACTGTGTCTGTAGTGCATGTACATACATTGGTGAAACTATTTCTACACTTAAGGAAAGAGAATGGAAGAGAAAGCTGATTGAGTATATAAATTAGTCATGTAGATTCCAGGAAAAAAGATATTTTTCGTAACTACCTTCCTTTTTCAGTAAAGTAAAAAAATTGTCTGGAACTGCATGTTTTTTTCAGGGTTTGACTGGACAGTGCTGGTTTATCGAGAGAATAGGTTCCTGGCAATGGCTGCAGAGCTGTTATAACAGCCTGAAAGGGATTTATTTATAACAAACACCATCTCTTCCTCTCCAGGTTAAGGTGAAAAATGTCATTAGCGCTGTTAATGCTGCCCAGCTTCTCATAAATAACAATGCTTCTCTGGTTATTGTCCAGGTAAGCTTTATTTGATTATCGTACATTAATTTATGATGTCATGAAGATACAGGTTCACTTACCTCTTTTCAATTACTTTTGTCTGTTTCTAGGAGACAAAAAAGTACATGGATACCATAGTTGGCTACTTTGAGCAATACATTGAGTGGGTGAAGGAGTCGGTAAGGTGCATTTACTTCATTGAGAGAAACTGTTTAAAAAAACACAACCAAACAAAAATTTGAAAAAGCTAAGTAATAAGAAAAGTGTTTCTTTGATAGTTTCAGTTTGTAAGATATTGCTGTGTATTAGAAAGGGGAAAACTTGTCTTATATAAGTAGTTTTGGGTTCGCAGTAGAATTGAAATTATGTTGAAGGGAGTAAAATGCAAATTTAACATAGTATTGTTTATCCATGGCTACCCTGAAATCTACCATTTATTCCAATATTGCACTAAGCCTGTCCCTGTGTAGTTCAAATTGATGCCATTAGCATCTTGATTTATTTTTTCTTGAGCTGCAGCCTTTGAGAAAATAAGCTGATGTTCTAAAGATGTGTATGTTCTGTTGATAGCATATCGCACTGGAATTTATTTTCAATATACAGGATGAGGTGATCAGGCCCAGTCAGCAAGGGTTTATGAACAGCAGGTCCTGCTTGACTGACCTGATCTCCTTAGACAAGGTGACCCACTTCGTGGATGAGAGAGAGGCTGTGGATGTTGTCTACCTAGACTTTAGTACAGCCTTTGACACCATTTCCCACAGCATTCTCCTGGATAAACTGTTTGCTTGTGGCTTGGACAGGCGCACTCTTTGTTGAATAAAGAAACTGGCTGGAATGCTGGGCCCAAAGAGTTGTGATGAATGGAGTTAAATCCAGTGACTGGACACAGGTGGTGTTCCCCAGGGCTCAGTACTGGGGCCAGTTCTGTTCAACATCTGTATCAATGACCTGGATGAGGGGATCAGGTGCACCCTTGGTGTCAGCAGATGACGCCAAGTTGGGAGTGTTGAACTGCTTGAGGGTAGGGAGACTGTTAGAGAGAGATCTGGACAGGCTGGATCGATGGGCTGAGGCCAACTGTATGAGGTTCAACAAGGCCAAGTGCCAGGTCCTGCCCTTGGATCACAACAGCCCGCTGCAACACTGCAGGCTTGGGGAAGGGTGGCTGGAAAGCTGCTGGGTGGAAAGGGACCTGGGGTGTTTGTTGGCAGCATCTGAATATGAGCCAGCAGTGTGCCCAGGTGGCCAAGAAGGCCAACGGCATCCTGGCCTGTATCAGGAACAGTGTGGTCAGCAGGAGTAGGGAAGTGATTGTGCCCCTGTACTGGGCACTGGTGAGGCTGCACCTTGAATCCTGTGTTCAGTGTTGGGCCCCTCACTGCAAGAAAGACACTGAGGTGCTGGAGTGTGTCCGGAGAGGGCAACAGAGCTGGGGAAGGGTCTGGAGCACAAGTCCTGTGAGGAGTGGCTGAGGGAGCTGGGGGGTTGTTTGAAGAGGAGATTCAGGTGAGACCTTATCGCTTTCCACAGCTACTTGAAAGGAAGTTGTAGCAAGGTTGAGTGCTTGTTACTTGGGAGAAGAAACCAACAATAGGACAAGAGGAAACGGCCTCAGGTTGCACCAGGCGAGGTTTAGATTGGATATTAGGAAAAATTTCTTCACAGGAACAGTTGTCAAGCACTGGAACAGGCTGCTCAGGGAAGTGGTGGTGTCACCACCTCTGGAGGTATCTAAGAGACAAGCTTATGTAGTGCTTAGGGACAAGGTTTAGTGGTGGACTTGGCAGTGCTAGGTTAAGGGTTGGACTTGATGATATTAAAGGGCTTTTTCAATCTAAACAATTCTATGAATTTGGATAGGGTGAGAGACAACAATTTAGTAAACAGTATCTTTAATTGTAAGCAAGTTTTGAGATTCTTATTTTATTCCTTTAGATCCTTCAAACTGTGTTTTTCTTTAATCTGTCTTTCAGATTGCCATGGAGGTAGCAGCATGCAAGCCTGTTGCCAATGTGATAGATACAGCAGTAGATATTTTTTTATGCAGCTATATAACTGATTCTGTGGTAAGAGATATTTTCTGTTACTGAAAATTGGGGCATCAAGTGAGAAATTCTTTGAACATAAATCTGCATTTAATTATTCTGGCTAGACTATTCTGAAGCATGATAATAAAGTATCATATCCAAAGTTATGCAAGGAAAAAATGTTCTGATCTGTATAGAGTTCAAAGCCAAACCAGTGCTGGACTTGTTTTAGGTTCCTATTAAACTTAAGCTTCTATTAGCAGGAATTCTGTAAAATTAACTGTTCTTCCTGAATTTCTTACAGCTTGAATTGCAAAGTAAACACAGTACTACTGGTTTGGAATAAAAATTCTGGAAAGGGTGGGTTTCAGTTTGTTCTAAACCATCTTGAACTGGAAAAGCATAAAGGTCTGAAGCTTCATCTGTAACCATTTCTAACTTAAGGAGATGGGACAGTGGCAGGACCTGAGTGAGAAATAACAAGGAAAAACATTCTCAAGTATCTTTCCTTTAATCTAGAAAACCTGAATGAGGTTTTGTCTCTTGACTGGTAGCAGACAGATCTTGGTTCATTCTTGTGCACAGTGGAGACTCTGAGCACGACTGGTAGCACTATATAAGGGTGATACTGGCTTTTTCATCTTGCTAAAAGAGCTTGGAAAGAGGACAGCATGTATTTAAAATAGAATAAGAAACCACCTAAAACATCTCCTAGCTGTTACTTAGCTTTATGGTACTTTTAGCCAGGTCCTAATCATACCAGCAGTAAATGTATATGATAGTCAAGGTCAAAGCATTCTAACCTTGCTAATGCTTAACCATGAAAACGTCCTAACCTGCTAGAATTATCTTGTACTCGTTGATTCTCTCATATGTTACAGAGCTGCTGCTCTCCTTTGTGTAGCCACTAGCCATCTGGTGGGAGATGGACCATGATTTTCCTGATGGTAGAACTTAGCTGAGTCACTTAAGTCAAAATGCCTCTAGCCAATACAAATCAAATTTGAAAAATCATCGTTTTAACATCTGGTGATAACTCAGTTCAACTGTGTGATAATGGAATTAGTTACACAAACAGGCTGCAGTAAGCAAGTTAAAAAGTACCTTGAGAACGTGCTGGAAACTCAGATTTTGACAAGAACTGTGAGAAAGACAGATACTTAAAAATATGAAGGAAGAAAAATAAATAATGTGGGTAGTAAATTAATGCTGAGACACACAATTATGTTCTAGCCCAAGGATGACTGTTGAAATAACTTCTTAGGGCGCTATGGATATGTAACTTTGAGCAACTTTGGAGACATTCCTGTTTGTTTACATTGGGAAGTTGGTGGTATTCTTATTTTAGTTCACATTACCAGTGGAGAGTGCTTAACGTGCCCTGTTCCACACTAGTGTAAGGAGCCTCAGATAGTCCACAAGACCAGTGCCACATGTCTATGGTGTTCTAGTAACAATGGTTAGAATATCAAACAAGGATTCAGTTCTTTTCTGATAAATTTTCTCTGTCATCTTTTTTCCTGGATTTTGCTTTCTTTCAGAATACCTTCTGGTTTGGTTTGGGAGGCTCTTCAATATTTTTAATTCCTGCCATAATTTTTGCTGTAAAGCTCTCCAAATACTATCGTAGAATGGATACAGAGGATGTATATGACGAGTAAGTACGTAGTCCTGAGTCAGCTAAATGACAAATGGATTGAAATGTTTTTTCTAGTGTCTCACATCGTGACGCTGTGATCCTTCAACCTTGTGTGCAGTCAGGTTAGAACTGCATATTCTTGTGAAATACTGCAGGTTTGGGTTGGTGCCTGCAAGTGCCTCACGCAGGTGGGCTTTGGTTGCCTTGGCTTGCCGTGATTCTGTGCAGATACTGCCATCTCTGACCTTGAGAAACTTATGTCAGAATGAGGTCTTCAGAGCTTCCTGTGCAGTGATAATATATGTATCTTCCACGTGTGCAAGTGATTAGCTTTGTCTGAGAAACCCGTTAAGGTGGTTTATGTCTGCTTTGTAACCTCCTTGAATTATTTATTTGCTTTCTTACTGTCTCAGCTATTCCTAACTGGTCTTTCCTTTTTCAATTGCAGTTCCTCTGTCTCAGGGACTTGGCATTTTACTTTATGATAACTGTTCTTACATATTTTCCCATCAGTTGTTTTTACTCTTTTCTTCTCTACTCTTTGTTTTGTTCATTGTTCAATTAGCCCGTGCGCTGCATTTCTCCAATTTCACACTGGTCTTTTTTCGTTACACATTCACAAGTCAGGAGAGCAGAAACATCTAAAATGACTCACTTATTAGTGTCTAGTTAATTACTCCTCTTTTTTGTGTTTTTTAGTGTTGAAACTATACCCGTGAAAACATAAGACATTTTTGCTGGTATTTGTTAAAATTATTTTATTCAGGTGGGAGGGTTTATATTTTTAATGCAACTTGTTACTTCGAAAGAGGTAACATGTTTTGTTCCACCAGACTTTAAAGTTTATATTAGAGTATCCAACTCAACAAGATAATTAATTTTTTGAGCATATAAAAATATTAGAAATGTAAAATTATAATTATGCCATAACTCCTGAATGTTACAGAGGAAAAATTATCTTCTATTGTACAGACCCAGTTTATTTTTGCATATAATACCATCATCCATGTACATGTTAGAAGTCATACTGTACATAGTCCATCTTATATTTAACATGGTCTTTCTTGGTGTATTTATTTTATTACAGTACAGAAAATGGTAATAATGGTTATCATAAAGAGCTTTTATATGGTATACACAATCCTGTTTTTACAAGGTAAACCAAGTCTGAAACTGCATGCCTTCGTGTCCTTACTTAATCTGTTATATTAATCACCTATCCAATTTTCTGCACGTTTTAAAGTGAATCACTTAATTCTCTGTTTATATTTTTGCATGATTGCTCACTGTAGCAAACGCTATATGATTTATATTTCTCAAACATTCTTTACATAACAGCAGATATGGTAGTAATTTCCAGCAACTTAACAAAGCAATTGCCTAAATCCGGTCTTAACATCCAGGCAATTAGGTATTTAGCACAGTGAGTGGTCCTAAATTGATAAACATATTAAAATACTCTGTTAACAGTTGAAAGTGATGGAATGGGATGCATCCTTACTCCCGAGTTGTTTTATTTGTTAGATAGTAAGGAGAAGAGTTTTTCCTGTGCAAAAGGCAGATGATCCAGGGTGTGCAGAAAGCATGAACAGAGAAAATGAGTGTTTCTGCATAGTAGAACTAGTGTAATGTCGCAAAAGAAATTTGAGTGAACAGGGAGCAGATTTGGGTTCTTTTCTTTTTTATGCACAACTTTTGTGCTGTAAAACCTTAAGTAGGTGTGAGATTTACAGTTTCTATAGGGATAACATAGGGTGTCCCACAACCTCAAATATTTGGGTTTCCAAAATATCCAAATTGTTTAAGGAAGGATCCAATTCATGTGATTGAAATGTGTAGCTCATTGTGCCTTAACTTGCAACTAGGTCGAGTATTGGCAGAGAAGTAAGGTAACCCATTTCTTTTAGTAATAGGTAAATACCAAGAGAACTCAAAAGTTTGGAAGTCTTGCCAGATTTTATGGCTGTATCTGTTGTATATTATTATTTATTAGAACTGTCTTTTACAATAATTATTTACTGACCATATTTCCTTCTGAAGGAAGTACTTGTATATAATGATGTTTTCAGTGATACTTCTGATCACGATTGTCATAGTCTATGCTGCAATTTAAGGGAACTCCCTAAATGAATCTACTAGGTGTTTAATTCAGAAATATTCTCCACTAGTATATCTGAGGACTTTCAGTATTTTACGTAAGAGGAAACTAATAATTGCTCAGGCCTTAGAAGTCCCTTTCTGATCTTTGAATCTTTAATACAAATGTGAATACTCTTGAGGTTCATAGCATGTTTTCTGTGATGTTTCAGTGACTGATGAATTGTTTAATACTGTGTTCTCGAAAAAGCTAAAAATTACTAACAAAGACCCACTAGTTCGGTCCTGATTTCTTTTCTTAAAATTTAAGTTACTCAAAATGGGCTTCCATAATAAAATGTAAGGATTCAGTTTGGAGCAGTGCTGTCTTCTGATGTCCTGGGATAATTTGAAAAACTGCTAATTATATGAGTTGTAAGCTTTCAATGTCTCAGTCTGGGATTCCCATAGCAATAGTGTCTTGTTTTTCACTTCAGCAACCTCTTAGCCTTTATGCTATCCTTGCTTTTTCTCACTTCCTACAATTATTTTGGGAGATAAAGATGTATTCAAAGTGCTATCTCTCGAAGTATACCTGTGCTTTTGCAGGTGTAAAGAATCCCACAGAATTCTTTTTGTCTTTCGAAATCAGCTGGATTATTTTGCTGGAAAGAGATGCAGATATCTTTATAAGAGATATGAATACAAGTAGGAGATCCATATGAGCTATATTTATATTTGTATAGGTATCTCACACACGTGTTACATGCATGTCAAAGATAATGATAATCTCAAATGGAGCCACCATTTTTGTGAGAGCAAAACTGGAGGCTGGATTAAGTTCTCAAAGGAGTGATGTTGAATAGGTAATCCAAGCATTTCTTTCTATCATGAAACAAAGATAACCAGAAAGGTTGGTGAAGAAAACCACAACTCTCTTTCCTCTTGTTTGAAAAATTCTTGATTAAATGGGTAAAAGTTTGAGAACAGTTTGTGTCAGCTGAGCTTGTCTCACCTTAGTTAGACACTGTGTTTCTGCACCATTTGTGGGCAAATGAAAATGATGGTTCTGGTTTGTGTGTTTTCCTGTATAGCTCTGTGGAACAGTGGTAACACGTACTGGACACTTTAAGGGGTAAGTAATAAGCTTTTAAATTCAATTCCAGGTGTGTTACTGCTTTACGATTTTTAAAAGGCTGCTCTGCTTTCTGTAACAGTGTTGTATGGTTTAAAAATAAAATTATTCAACCATAATGATGTTCATATGAAAAATCTATGCCTTTATTCTATTTAAATTACATTGTAATTCTGACTTCATCAAATTTTCCTGAATTGTTTTTGTGATTATTTTCAGGCAATATAAATGAGGCTCAAGACTCTTCTACAAGAATATATCCTTATTCTTCCAAGTGTATTGGCATTTGCATTCATCTTCCAAACCCTGAGCCACTTGTTTTGTCACCTGTACTGTAAACCCCAACTGTACTATGGAATGTTATGCCATATACTACTGTACAGAATATTTTGCAATCAGGGTACTGCCTCTTAAATACCACTGTTCAAGGCTTGAGTTCAAATGTGGTTTGTTTTTTACTTTTTTTACACTGGGCTTTCTACCTTACATCACAGTATGTAATTTAATTAGGTTAACAGCCTTTGCCTAGCAGTTCTCTGACAATTGGTCAAGTTCTTATCTTAAATTGTTGATTTGTGTTAAATACAGTACATAAACGTTTACATAAAAATACATTTTGTATACAGAGACTTTTGTATATACATTTTTCTTAAAACTTAAGTGTTTAGTTAAGATTTTATTATTGTATAATGCTATTCACAAATGAATTTACCAGCATGATCAGTGTTGCTATTTGGTGCTCTGAATGACCACTTTGGACTAAATTTGAAGTGTAATACGGGATCCCCCCAGTGTCTCCTTGTGTCTCTGGAAAGTTCAGTTGCAGTTATGTTTTCTCCCTCCTTTTAATTATTTAATATTTAGTGATTTTTGCAGTATAGACCTAAAAGGACCTTTTTGGAGAGGTTTGTTTTGAAACTTTTTGGGTGGGAGGGTTGGGAGTATATGTGATTGTGTAATATAGCAGAAAAGCTAAGCTTTCTAGAGTTCAGTAGTACTTAAAAAAGAGCATGAGCAATGTAATACGTTGGTGATTTTAGAATGCTTTACATTCTCTGTCTCCCTTTTCTTCATTCACACTCACTTCTGTAGCGTCCTTAATAGTATCACTGTAAAGCTGTGGCTCTTCCAGGGGGCAGTGATACTGTTTTTTCTAAATAATTTCAAATTACAACTTCCAATACTGGAATTCAAATGTGCTCAGCAGTTGACATTGACCTTAGTACTATTAGAGTTATTGCCATAGATTTAGGCATACAGGTACATTGCTGAATTAGTTAACAGCAGAATTCATCGATGAGCTCAAAAGTATCTATGATACTGGTCTAAAACATTTTGGTAAGAGAAGTAACTGGGTATATTAGTCTAAAACAGTGTCTCTTCATATATTAGTGTTCTTAACTTTGTTTCCAACAAGGTTGATTGGCTTGAAGTAGGGATAATCCTGTAAATCATTCATATAATTTTAAAGTAATGCTGAAAAGCAATACCAGTCTTTTAATCTGGAATAACTTTAAATTTTTAATTTTTAGGTCATAAATGGAAACATTCCTAATTGACAGTATGTAGCATATGTCTATATGTAATGTTCAGAACTACAGATTTTTAAAAGTTTCTATTTTTAATTTGAGAAAATATTCCCACTTCATTTAAATAAAAAACTTACTTAACTGATGTTTGATTCTCACTGGTTTTGTTGCGTAGACCTGTCTCAGAAGAGTCGCACTGAGTTAAAAATCTTAACAAAAATGATTCTTGCTACCTTGATTAAAAATTTCTGCTATATTTGACTTATATTGATGACTTTAGCTTAAGCAAGGTAAAAGACCAAGAGTTGGAGCAGGAAGGATTGAAAGAACATTGACTCTGGGTGCCAGAGCTTCTAACTTGCACAAAGGATGTGGTTTATGCAAAGATGGTAGGATTCCAGCTGATGAGTTGTGGATGAGGATATCCACATACCCTGCAGGTGCTCCAGGTGTTACCGCTTGCCTCTGTTGTTCTTTTGGTAGCACTGACAGCAGAATTAAACATTTCTCAGTTGTTCAGCTCCCATATTTCACTGCTGGCATCCTGGCTTAACATCATAGAATCATAGAATGGTTTGGGTTGGAAGGGACCTTAAAGATCATCTAGTTCCACCCCCCCTGCCATGGGCAGGGACACCTTCCACTAGACCAGGTTGCTCAAAGCCTCATCCAGCCTGGCCTTGAACACTTCCAGGGATGGGGCATCCACAGCTTCTCTGGGCAACCTGTCCCAGTGCCTGACCACCCTCTCCGGGAAGAACTTCTTCCTGATATCTAATCTAACCCTCCCCACTTTCAATTTAAACCTGTTGCCCCTTGTCCTGTCACTACAGGCCCTTGTAAAAAGTCCCCCCCAGCTTCCTTGTAGCCCCTTCAGGTACTGGAAGGGGCTATAAGGTCTCCCCGGAGCCTTCTCTTCTCCAGGCTGAACAAGCCCAACTCTCTCAGCCTTTCATCACAGGAGAGGTGCTCCAGCCTTCTGAGCATCTTCGTGGCCTCCTCTGGACTCGCTCCAACAGGCACATCTTTTTCCTATGTTTAGGGCCCCAGAGCTGGATGCAGTACTCAGGTGGGGGATATAGGTACAGAATAGAGGGGGAGAATCCCCTCCCTCTGCATGCTGGCCATGCTGAGGATGCAGTTGTCTTCTTGGGCTACAATCACACATTGCTGGCTCAGGTTGATCTTCTCATCAGCCAACATCCCCAAGTCCTTCTCAGGCCTACTCTCACTGTATTCTCCACCCAACCTATATTTATGCTTACGATTGCCCTTTTCCAGTCAATGAGAAGTTTGTCAGACTGCCACAACTTCTTAAATATGATGGATAGTGGCTTAGCAACTTGGATGCATCTCATTGGGTCCTGTGAGCTTTTGCGCCTTCAGGTTCCTTAGATATTCTTGAACCTGATCTTCTCCTACAGTGGGTGGTTCTTCATTCTGCCAGTCCCTGCCTTTGCCTTCTGCAGCTTGGGTGTTGTGGCTTCAGCACTTACTGGTGAAGACTGAGGCAAAAGAATTGTGGAGGAACTCAGCCTTCTCCATATCTCAGGTAACCAGGTCTCCTCTTTCATTCTGGACAGGGTCCACTTTTCCTCTAGACTTCCTTTCATCACCAAAAAAGTACTTAGAGAAGCCCTTCTTGTTGCCCCTGATGTCCCTGGTCAGCTTTAACTCTATCAGGGCTTTAGCTTTCCTAACCTGATCCCCAGCTCAGGCAGTTTCTCTGTATTCCTCCTGGGCTGCCTGTCCTTGCTTCCGCCCACTGTAGGCTTCCTTTTTGTGCCTCGGTTTGTCCAGGAGCTTCCTGTTCACCCATGCAGGCCTCCTATGTTTTTGCCTGACTTCTTTGTTGGAATGTATCGCTCCTGAGCTTGGAGGATGTGATCCTTGAATATTAACCAACTTTTTGAGCCCCTCTTTCCTCCAGGGCTTTATCCCATGGTACACCCTACGAAGTAGATCCCTGAAGAAGCCACAGTCGTGGTGAGCTTGCTGTGTGCCCTCCTCACTGCTCTGAGGATCTCGAACTCCACCATTTCATGGTTGTTGCAGGTAAGGCTGCCCTTGAACTTGTCGTTCCCCACCAGCTCCTCCTTGTGGTGAGAACAAGGTCCAGCATGACACCTCTCCTTGGCTCCTCTGTCACTTGGAGAAGGAAGATACCCATTCCAGGAGCCTCCTGGATTGCTTATGCCCTGCTGTGTGTCCCTCCAACACAGCGGGGTGGTTGGAGTCCCCCATGGGGGCCAGGTGTCGTGAACATGAGGCTGCTCCTATCTGTCTATAGAGGGCCTCATCTGTTTGGTCTTAGTTTGTGGTCCATAGCAGACCCCCACTGTAATGTCACCTGTCCCTGCCCTCCCTTTAATTCTGACCCATAAGCTTTCTGTTGGCTCCATGTGCTCCAGCTGGTCATTGACATAGAGGGTGACACCCTTTCCTTGTTTCCCATGGCTGTTGTTCCTCAAGAGCCTGTATCTTTCCGTTCCAATGCTCCAATCATAGGAGCCATCCCACCACATCTCCACGATGCCAATAAGATCATAGCCCTGCAGTCATGTGCACGTCTCTAACTCCTCTTGTTTATTCCCCAAGATACCTGCATTTACATAGAGGCCCCCGATGAAGCCTACTCGTGGGCTGGAGTGGCTGTCTTTGTAAAAAGACGGTTGTTTCCTACTGATATGACAGACCATGAGCTGTTTCAGCTGAAGCACAGGCACACATTGGGGACAGATGTCAGATGGGAGTGAGATGAACACTTGGCAGTAACGTATTAATTGTAATACATAAACATACCAATGCTTTTGAGTCCAAGCCTTGGTATTTATCCTTATTCTTTTGGAGTACGACTTGTTTTCGTGATTACACTTTCAGAAAAAAACTTTCAGAACAAGAGATATGAAATTAGTATGAAGTAACTTTTAGGTAGTTTTGAGCTCTGTAACAATTACTAGAAGAAGAGAAATTAATGCCTTTCATTTCTAATCTAGGAACTTTCAGTGCTGTTGTGCAAAACCAAGTGTAAATAATATATTTGTCAAATATTAGGAGGTCTTTGAGCACTTACTGTAGGGATTTAAAATCCTTGAAATGAAGTGTGAGGTGGGCGACAAGATTCTTCTGTCTGGCTGGATGATGGGTGAGAACAGTCCCCAGAAAAGAACAGAAGAGTGAATTGTAAATCTTAAGTAGGCTTGTACCATTGCTGTTTCACCTAAGGCTTCACTGGAGAGCCACACCACTGTGCTTTGAAAGTGACAGTCAGGAGGAACAAATGGCAAGAAGCTAGAAATGAGACCTCCACTAAAAGTGTTATTAAAATAGCCTTAGAGATGGGATGAAAAGAAAACAATGGCGTTCTGTTGATGTCCATCAGATGGTATTTAGTCATGGGGAACTTCGTGACAAGGTTCAAGCTACCCAGAATGGCTGTTCCAGCTGGCTCCGTTGTCAAGCAGGCTGGGGTGCCAGAGCACCTAGGGACTCTATTGTCAAGTATTAGAGAGGCATTTTTCCTCTTTTTTTTTTTTTCTTTTCCTGCTTCACTGTCTGTTAAGTTAATGTTTTTGCCCTGGTATTTTTTATTGATAACTATTGACTGCCTAGATATGCAAAATCATACTCTGTTCCATTATGTGTGGCCGTTCTTTAACCTGGGGTTTCTGGCCATCCCAGTTGTTCAAGCATACCTAAATAATATGATACCCCTTCTGGAAGCTGTTCAGGTCAGGCTGGGTGTAGCATACATCTCTGTGAAAGATGTGCTTAGTGGGGTCTTATTAGCCAGAAAAGTACAGTGGTTTGCAGCAGCATGGGAGGGATTTTTGATCAGGACCTCCTGAATGCCAAGGGAGTTACCATGATTCTCCTTAGCTCTGCTGTTGCATACCACAGCAGAACCTGCTTATTACAGGGTTCTGCACTAAAATATTTCTATTCTCTTGCCTTTGTTTTATGGCATTTTTACAGCTCATTTATTATGAACAGAAAAATGTCTATTAAAAAACAGTGAAAGATGATAATGTACGAAGTCGAACAGACCCCAGAGCATGTAAGACATATTTGTACTTTACTGCTGAGGCCCATGATAAACTAGTTCTGTCATCTTGCTCTGTTGGCTGAAAATAACCCGTGATGTGACAATGATGATGATAACTTCCAAATGTTTGGTTTACATTTAGGCCTGTAATACCTTATTTTTGCTAAAGCTTTATTCCTTATCTTGCTTAAATATTGCAAGTCTAAAAATCTTTCATGGCTCAAAGAACGTGCAGTTGATTCTTCCATATGTGTACCTGCTGCATGTCATGTGCTGACAAAATGAAGCACTAAAGTTGCATCTTTACCATGCAGATCCACAGAAAACTCGTTCCACAAATCAGCCTTTATTAGTAGGACACATTTTAATCATCCAGATGTAGCTGTGTAGATTGCTTTGGCACTTTTATCTTTTTTTTTAGTTCAATACGGTCTTACAAGCTCTGGCATGAAGATAACTTTACAGCAGCTGGAGAATGGAAAATATCTGTTAAAAATCAAATATGACATGTTCATCCTGGATAGGAATGTGCTTCTGGGTTATACAACTATGGTTCTGTATTTAACCGCATTTACAAGATTTGTCTTGTTACCTGCTTGGGAGTTCACAGGTTATTTGATGCTCCCTCGGGCTATAAATTATAGGCACATGCGTACTGAAGTGTGATTTATTTATTATTTTTTTTAAACCCCAACCTTACATCCCACGTTTCTCTGGAAAGAGGCTTCTTTGTGCACCAAGCCTTTAAATTGTGAGCAGCCACTTACTGCTTTCACTTTTTCAGATCGTGTTGCTCAAGGATCTCAGTCAACTCCTCTCACCATGAAGAGTTTTGCTCTTCTTTTTCTAGTAGTGGTCTGTGGCATGGGAGGATTAGGACAGAAGTTGAAGCCAAAGAAAAGAAGCAATGGTGAAGAAATCAATTTTCGGACTAAAACCAAAGACGTTTGCACAATGAGCATAAGTGGGGACGAGGAGATGGAACTAAAAATTGAATGCAAAAGCCAAGGCCTGTCCTACTGGTGTGAATTCACTGGCAAGCCATCTGTCTGTCGTGCTTTCAGAAACAATCCAAAGATTTACTGGAATCAGATTGCCGCGGAACTTAGAAAGCTCCCGCATGCTTGCGAATCCACGCAAGTGTTGAAGACCACCATGTGCCAAAAGGCTCCCACAGAGGCTCTCATGAAGCAAATAGCTGCTGGTATGGAGCCAGAAGATCTAGCAAACCATGACAAACCAGTCCAGAAAACTTCCACTTCTATGACGGGAGCAGGGAAAAGCCCTGTTAAGAAAATAGGGAAACCTCCAATACTACCTCTTATAAAACCAGCCCAACATGGGCAAGGGGCTGAAAATGAAATGGAAGCAATGAAACTGGCACGGGAACACTGCTGGGAATCCCTGCAGGGTTTCTGCTCCTACATTATTGGCATCTTTACTGGTTAAAGAGGATTTGCTTCAGGTAAAACTCCCATCTTAATGCACAGCAGAATATACCTTCTGTAGCTTTGTTTTATTTTATCTTGGGGATATCTCAGGGGTGTGGAGAGGGATGTTCTAGGATTGCTCACTAAAATCTAGCATGGCAAAGCCTGTACCGTGGCTTCTGAGGGGCTGGGCAGCTTAAGCTCCCAGTGATGTCTATCTCAGGACTCCCTGACAGACTCCTGTGAGGTCTTTAGTAGGTACTGAGATATTTGTACTATCTGTTACTAATCCTATGGTATTTCAGTTCTAACTGTTTGAATGGGGCTTGTTTTCTGCCTTCTGTCATTCCTTCCCTCTTATGCTGACTTTTGGATTTAAGCCCATGAAGTAAGGTAAATAAAAAATGCATCAGCTAGAACAATTTAAAACTACATTCAGAAATTGAGAGGATAAAACTTGATCCTCAAAACTGCTCGTTAATAATTGACCATTTTAAAAATTAGTTCATAAACAACTTGCAGAAATGAGTAAAACCAAACAAACTGTCTTAGTTTGCAGGTCTGTTTCTGTAGAGGTGATAGGGGATTGCGTTTGGGCATTCTCTGCTGAATCTCAGGTTTTCAGCCAGGATTTGAAAAGGCAAAGCCCTTGCAGAAGTGATTGGTTTATACGCACTTCCACTGGGGCTCGGAGAGAAAGCCAGGAGCTGCTGATTAACCTGGCAGACTTCTGACAGAAAAGGGAATGTAGGCAGCATGAGCCAGCAAGTGTTTATGCTGCTAATGGTCTTTCTTGTGCTTAGTACAGCAAAGTGACTAATTTTTTTTTGTTTTGTTTTGCAGAGCAAAATTTTTACAGCTGAAGAAGGGTCCTGGTTGTAGTTTAATAATTTAGACTTAAGAATCTTGGTTTAAAAATGAGTCATCTCTATAAATCTTGTAGCTATTGGTTCTTTGCACCCCTAAAAAAGAAACCTTTTAACAGCCCTGAAAAATGCATGAAACTGGAGTGACTACTTAAAAGTGTTAGGCTGAAGTAACTGTTCCGAGGTCTGTTACACACCAAGGTGTCCTGGTTATATGTAATCAAGGTTCCAGAGTGCTGACCTTGACTAGGTTTTTGTGTGTGCTGATTCGCTTCCGTTTGTTAAGAGATGAAAGCTGTAAATGATGCTACCCTTAGTGCAAACAATAAAAAGATTTTTGAAAACATACTCAGTGTGCTTTCTTGAAATTTTAAATGGAGCTACTCCTATAAAGTCGTGGTATTTGATACTTGTTTTTTAAGAGCCTGTTGGTTAAATGTGTAAGAGAAGTTACAGGTCTGAGTCATTACTTTCCTGCTGTGAACATGTTTTCATTAATATTAATGTTTTCAATGTTAGTATGTTTATATTACAATAATAAGTTTCAGACAGCAAGGAAAGAAAGATTGGAGAAATAAGAGAAATGTAAGCACACGTTTCTAAACACAGCAGATGAGAAGTGTTCATCTGTGATGCATCTGCAGAGTTCAGGTTCTGTTAGTCATAATACTGATGTTTGGGGTCAGTAAATGTTCTGAAAGGTTATGCACTTGGGCACTTGCACACATCTCATCAAAACACAAAGCAAGACCTACCAGCCTGTTGTCAGAGATTACAGCACATTGATATTCAGGTCATTTTTTCACAATGATCCCTTTTGTTCCCAAGTGAGCTTCACATCAGGGATAGAGCTGGAAAAACTTCCTACCACAGAAATAAGTAGTGCTCTGTATTTGCCGTTAAACAGTTTCTGCAAGGCCTTGTTACACTGAAGTACTTCTCCAGCTTTTCTCACAGATTTGTAATTTGCACTTCATTATTCCGGATTGGGACCACCCAATCACTAAACTTTGTGCTTGTACCAAAAAAAAAATTGAAATAATTTTCTGTCCCCAAACCTCCTGAGATAATGTGGAAAGGAACAACAAGTAATGAACACGGGTTCAGGGCAGAAGGTTGTATGTACAAGGCAGAAATACAGCTTGAATGCTGATAAAGTGCAAGCTCAACCAAGTCGGTATTTTTGTCAGCTGTAAATCTAATGTGATTGATCTTTCTTTGTAACTTCACTTCCCCTTGTGAGGCTCTTGTCCTGAGAATCAAAAATAAGTGAATAGATGTACTACTGTATTTCTGTCATAGAAATTAATATAATTGTTTGATTTGCAAACCTGCAAAATGTATCAAAGTGATATTTGGGAACTCTTTGGAAATGTTCAGGAGAGGTTGAGGGCTTTCTTGAGGAATGTTTGGGGTTTTTTTTAAATATTTTAAAATTTAAAATCTATACTGCATAGTGAATATTTTGCAGTAGCATCCACTACAACAGTAATGATCTCAAAGATGAGACAGTGTCTTACATTGAGAGGAGGCTGGGAGAGCCAGTCACCCACCATACTGAGAGCAAGAGAAAAGAGGAGGAGGTTTCATCGCTTCACCAAAAGAAAATTCTCCCCTCTATGCCCATGCTATGTATATGCACTGTGCACAGAAGGCAGCAAAGTTGTCTGAGTTTGTAGAACTTGATGATACATCTAAAATATGGGTCCATCTTTGATTCTGCCTCATAGAGGACAAATGTCATGTGTATGTGCGCTGTTCCCTTGGGAACTCGTATCTTGTTGCAGCGGAGCAGAGCTCGGCTGCACAGGACTCAGTCCTTGGCACTGTGTGGTCTGCAGTGACCGCCTGAATCTTCCCTGTTGAAATGGACACTAGAAATCAAATACTCTTGCTCCGAAGGACCCTCTTTCATTAAATGCTCTTTGTAAAATATCCAGGATCCAGAATACATAGTTAAGCACTAAATTTTACAAAAAGGTAAAGATTTTGGTGATGCATGGCTTGAATTCCATTTCATTAGGCAACACTAACCCTCAGCAAGTCAGTTAACTAATGATCTTGCTTTCAAAATGTTTAAAAATTGGACGTTAACTGAAACACCCCACCTCAGTGTAACAGCGCTGTGATTGTATCGCTACATTACCATTTAGCTGTGTTTAGCACTAGAAACGTACAGGCAGTTGCCTGCTTGGTATGAAAGTGCTATTCACTAATGAAAGGATGAATTGAGAAGTGTTTGTGGTGAGTTTAAAGCAGTCTTCAAGTAGCTCGTGCATGAATGAAACCTGCTGTTTCATTCATTTTAGGTTAACCTGTTAGTCCCCACGTACGTGAGTACCTCAGAAAATCCACTCAAGTGGAGATGGAATGTGTCTCTTATTTTCTTGACAGAGGAACAGTAGGCAAAAATGTTCTTGGATTCCTGCAACCAGGGAAACCCCTGATATCCAGGACTGCTGCTGCTTCTGCTAATTCACTGAGCGTGAGGTAGTACGCCTGCCTCGAGATCCTTGCGTTTAGGTTCCCACAGAAGCACCGTGAGTATTTGCTACTTCGACAAGGTAAGCCTCCAAGAAAAGCAAAATGCTGCGTTTGGAGAACCTGTGTGTAAACGGGTGTGTACTAAACACAGTGAAGATCTAAAAGACTGGAGCGAGTCTAATGGAGGGCCACCGAGATGGTCGGGACTGGAGGACAATCCTGTAAGGAAAGACCAAGGGAATGGGTTTTGTTCAGCCTGGAGAAGGCTGTAGGGGTGACCTAATAGCTGCCCCTCGATACATATGAGGAGGCTATAGAGAACACAGAGCTAGGCTCTTCGCTGCCTGGTGTGAAAGGAGAAAAAGAGATCGTGGTCATGAATTGATACGGGTGAGGTTCTGACTTGATGTAAAGAAAAACCTTCACTGTGAGGAGGATAAACACAGGAGCAGGTTTTTCAGAGCAGCTCTGGAATCTCCATCTGTGGAGCTTTTCAAGACCAACTGGACAACAATTAAGCAGTGTTGTCTGGATTCACAGTGACCATACTTTGAGCAGGAGGTTGGACTATGAACCTCCCGAGGTGCCTTCTGCCTAAATGATTCTGTGATTTACAATGGAAACATGAAAGAAGGCTTAAAAGTTCTGGTTATTTAATAATGACCTCCTTTGCTAGCATCTGTGTCTCCTTAAAGTGCAAGAAAATGCTCTTGGATTAGCCATTCTAACTATATCTAATCAAACAAGAGAGGCTATTTTCTTAAGTATGTTCTGATGACAGATCCCATCATTAAGTTGAATGCATCATCTTGGATAACTTCAGTGCTTCTGTCTCTTGGTACATATTTTTATTTAATCTGGTTTTGACAGCAGAGAAAAGCAACATGAAATTCAGGTGTTCAGGTCTGTTTGCCTTAAAATCGAGTATCCAAAACTAAGGAAACCCCTTTTCACAGTGTGTAGGTTATCTGTGTTAAAGTAGACCAAATCCACACCTCAATAATAATAATGATCCTTAGCCTGCCTGTAAATCATCTCAACTATGCAGGAGTGCACTCTGGTGTTTTCTGAGGGAATTGTTTAGGTAAGTTGTCTGGTTGTTCTTGCACCATTTGCAGTCTTACATTTTGTATTCTTGACTTTTCAGTGGGTGTCATACTTGATATGGCATGGATTTTAGGGGCTGGGATCTTCCACAAAAATAAGAAGACAAAGGAAAAACTAAAATTTCCCCAAGTAATGTGTTGCCATTCCTGTTTCTTTCAGGAGCTTTATTGTTGTTGATTTCATTTTTCTGTTTCTCTTGTTACTTTTCCCAATCTCTGCTTTCTTCTTTGAGAAGGAGTGGATGCAGCACAAGAAACTTCTTTTGGTGCTCTCTGCTTTTCCCCTTACAAACCAGAGAATTGCCCTCATCAGACTTCACAGATAATTTTACAGTGACAGAAAGTATGTGATACTTATACAAAAACAGGAATAAGAAAACAAAGGGGAAGAGATGCAGTCAGTATGATGACAAGACATTGGTGTTATCTCAAGGACTTGTCACATTAGACGTACTGAGAATCTGTGTCACTTCCACATCTTGTTAACAGAGTTAACCACACAAACATTAGGCAGGAGGCCAGGTGTTGGATTTCCAGGGTAGCTATATTACAGTGTGTACAGAGCAAGAAAAAAATGAAGCCACTGTCTGATTTGGAGCGGAAGCCCATGTTCCCCTGCACACCTCCCTCTCCTCAGCAGGTTATAAAACTGCATGACCAGCTGCTTGCCCTAGGCATCCAACCCATGGTTGCTCCCACTGCCTCCAGGTTTACAATGATTTTAGTCAGGAGGGGAAACAGAGGTGTCCTTTTTAAGTCTGCTGGATGCAGACGTAAAAAACTGCGCTACTCTGTCGCTTCTGCTGCTCCCCGTAAAAATTTATGTGCAAGTGATGAAATTGGTTACGCTGGTAAGACAAATAAGGGGGCAATGTGGTGTGTGAGGGGGCCTTCCCCACAGACAGAGCTGTAATGAAAGTATGAATTTGCCTAGGAAGCAAAGAAGGGTAGAAACTTTCCGCTGAAGGAAATAGTGAGCAAAATCCAGGCTCTGAACTCTGACAGGGGGGCCTCACTGTTTCCTCTGCCAGAACAGCCTGGCAGCCAGGAGGGTGCCCGCCATCCTCCTTCTCCCTGCCCCTTCAAGGCAGGCGCAGGCCACACGGGCGCTGTCGCCAAGGCACTGAGATCATCCCCCTGTCTTCATCACTCCAGCAATTCAATGTGGGAATCCACAGACTGGTGTTTGCAGCTGGGGAAGGTTACCTGCTGCCTTTATGATAGTGTGTCAGACCTGGCCAGCAGTGTGGGAAGGGGATCCGAGGGAAGCGTGCAGTAGGGTTTCCACTTCTGTGTGCAGGAAACACTACTTGGGAGTCATGGCTCTTGGGTGCCTCAGGTGGCACAAATGACGCCAAAGCTCAGGTGCTTGAAGAGCACCTGCTTTTGCATGGGGGAAAGGTTGCAGCATGGGCTCCATGAGGGTGATCTCCTGAGTGACCTGTGTGTGGCCCAGGTACAAGCAGACCCTGGGGACTGTGGTGGTGTGGGGCCACTTTCTCCCTCAGAAAGGTGTTCCCCGTCCTGTTGTTAAAACCTGTCCAAAGACATCCACATTGTGGATGAAGGTAAGCTACAACAGAAGATATTTTTCACAATATGCCAGACAAGAAGAGGTAAGAGCCATTGAGTAGCACCAACAAGGAATGTCATCTGTAGCAGTCTGCTTCCCCTGCCTCCTCAGGCCTGAAGTAATTTACGTAGTTGGAATCAATTCAATAGCCTTTGGCTTTGCTTCATATTGATCGTGTAGCATCTAGACATCTTCTTGGCTCCAGGTGAGTCAACAACTGAGAGAAATCAGAAACACCGTTTTCCTTCAGCTTAGGGAACTATATAACTTTAATAGAACACTACATATTTCACCTCAGCAGCAGCAGGGTCCTTTGGCAGGAACATGCTTCATCAGGAGGACAATAGATCAATCACAGTGATTTAATGGAACAGGCAAAGTTGTTTTTTCTTCCTCACTAGTAATTTTTTTTTTAGGATTTTGTCATGAGTGTTTCTGATTTGGAAAGAACACAGGATTCAAAATTAACAATTCCCTTAAATCCTTAACACCAGACAAATTAGTCTTCTGGGTATATCATGGCCCTTTTAAAATATCTACATACTAGTTGAACTCAAATAGCAGTATATGACTACTTTGCAGCTTCAGCATAATTTATATAAGCAAAGAAAATATTCTGTCAAGGGCTGTCTGTTTTCTCTTGCATTATCTAAAAGTTATTTAAAACAAAAATAATTATTGCTATTTAAAGAGACATACAGCAATTTAATTGCTAGTGTGCTTTCTACAACAGCTTTGTGTACATGCCTCAGTTGTCAGACTGTGGACTTGGAAGGGAAAACTGAATACAACGGAGTACTGAACTCAGCTAGAAGTTACTTTCTCAGCAGCAGAAATTGTTTAAAATCGTACTACATTTTATTTCCATATTGCCTTCTATTTGTACATTTCAAGGTACTACAAAAAATAGAAATATAAAGGCAACTTTCTTGCATCTCTGTGACATAAGCAGGTATCCTTATAAAGGTGGATAAGGTTAGGAACCAGAGATATAAGGGGACTTCTGACAGCAGATGTTGGGACAGAAGCTAGTATGTTAAACAGTACTAGGTGTGTGTTTAAGCAGAAACAAAAATGTGACACACATTTTTGTAGTTCTACTAGATGAGCACACACACAGGAACAAAGTCTATCCCACACACCCCGGCTTTGGATGTTGAACATGCAGCAAGGGCTCTCAAACAGAGCCAGCCTGTTACATACTTTTACTGTGGCTGTAGTCAGTAGGTCATGCCTATACATACAATAACGAAATTTGCACTGCAAACTCCATTTCTTTCTCAAGTCTTGCTGCTCAGGATTTTATCTGCTTGCATATCTGTTTGTCCACATTTTGTGAGTTCTTCCAACCGTAAATCTGTCATGCTGCAAAGTGCAGCTTAATATGTATAGTGTGCCTGGTGAATACAGACCTGCCTATATGTGCTAGGATGTAGTTTCATGTAAATCTCCCATCTGAATGCAACAGTGTTTCTTTGGTCTAGTTATGTTTTTACTTAATTAAAACCATTAGTCTTTGGTTCTTTCTGTTCATTATCTTAAATATACCTTGTCCATCAATAAATAATTATTCGGAGAAGGGAGAAAAAGCTGATGAGGAGAGGAACAAAAATAATATTCAAAACCTATTCTGTGGTTTTATATAAAAAAAGGTTTGTACAAATAGTGAGTGGTCTGGGGTAGCTGGAGAAATGGAGTACATGCTGATGAGTTCACAGGAATCTTGAGAATCACAAGATTTCACTGATTATTCCAAAACTAAAATTTTCAAGGGTCTACATGGTGAGAAGACAGCAATGTAGAAGGTTGCTTTCACCCTTTCTAGCATTTTATGCAATCTTTAAAATAAATCATGGTTTTGAAATGATTCTGTGAGATCATTTTATAAATTTTGTTCATCTTTGAAAATCTCTTTCTATTCTTTCAGAGCAGAAACTCTCCAGAACGTTGTTATTTTTCTTCTTGATTTCAACCTAATTCTGGAGTGAAGAAGCCTGTCCGGTGCACCCCACCTCACTCCTTACCCTATCAGTGGGGCAGCCATCAAGCTCGTTTGTGCCATAGTCTGTAGTTACGCAGAACAGTCAGCAGCTTATCCCAGTTCACAGCAGCTTTGAGCTTTCAGTGATGTTGAAACAAGGAAGGACTAAGGTTTCTTTGCTGAGCTCAACTATACTGCAAAAAGCTATAGCATACTGTTCTCAAAAGGAATTGGCTAGCTCTATTTATTTTATGATCTGAAGTCAAAACCTGACTGGAGCTAAGAGAAAGAATCCCACAACCATCCCTGCCTGTTCTGAGGCCTGGCTTAAGGAAACACTGCATAGAAACGTTAGGGAAGACTGCTGTAACTTGTGTGAGAGGCGCTCTTGCTCTAATCAATGGTGAGTGTGACTTCAGACCGTTGGACACTTACTAAAAGGGTGGTTTGCAAGCCAAATTTAGCAGCACCCGAAGTCTCTCCTTTCCATATTTTATTCCATTTCCTATTACACCTGAAACCTTCAATGAGAAGTGCTAAAAGACAACTTTTTCTAAGTTACAGGCATACATCAGGTCTCCCTGTGATGACTGGAAGGTGTCTGAACAACATCTGAGACCTCTGGCTGTTTCCAGTTCAGCTGTGAGAATGGGCCAGGGAGATCCAGGCTCTCTTCGTACAACCTTTGCTTCTTCTGGAGGGGTGTGAGAGGATGGTGAGTGCCAGCGCCTGCTCTCCAAAATCCCTGCAGAATATCAGGGATATTCTTTTTTTATCGTTTCAGTTTGCACCAAGCCTAATGCTTATTAGTGTTTAATGAAGTTATTTGGATTGTGTTGTCAACAACATGCAGATAACATTCGCAATCTATTAAACGGGTGTTTTAAATATTGCATGAAATAATCTAGGACTTGGTTTCTGAAGGCTGTGGAAGGCAGTGTGGGAAGTGGTTATAGGAAGGCTGTTCTTTGCTAGATACAGCCTTCAGCCCTGTTCCAAACCAGCAGGTTAATGAACCAGGAATTATGTCCTCTTTACCAACATATGGGAAAAATCCTCAAATTCCCTCATAGCATGAAGTAGGACATAGATGTGAGATTTCTATGCAGGCACACAGGAACAAATAGTCTTAAACATGAATAAGAAGTTAGTTTGTGTAATTCATGTAATAAGAGAAGAAAAGGATAATTTAAACTAGAACTGAAATTGTAATGCTGCAGCATTACTAGTAGCATTCTGATGGATGGATTTTCAGAAAATGGGTTACTGGCTGAACAGGATTGAACACTTGTAAAAAATGTCCTAGATGTTTAAAATACTGTTAGTCCTCTGCAAACTCATTAAAAAAAAAAAAAATTCATACTTAGTGTTTAGGGTTATTAATTCATTGTTTGTTAATGATCTCCACGTGGAGGAGCTGTAGAGTTAGAAATTAGCAAAGAAAAAACACTAAGTTATGAAAGAACAATATAGTCAGAGACATCATAGCTTAACTTGGTTAACTGAGCAAACCCCAAATCTGTCCTAAAATGCTGATGGATGTGTGTCCTTTCAGCTTTTGCTAACCATAATAAGTTGCACTAGAATGTGGAAAGACACGTCAAGAAACCATATTTGTTAATGGCTTCTATCCACTATATACCCAAACATGCTGATCTTCGTAAAATGAAAACGAGTAGGATTTATCCATTCTCTTTATGCTTTCTCTGTGCCTTCAGAGACTTAATGTCAAATACGGAAATGCTGAGAACTACCAGCCCACCTCATAGCTGTGAAATATATATAGTTCATAGTTATTCTTTTGACTTGCTTTTTTTTGCAGGACGTTTCAGAGGCCTTTCCAGATGTGAGCTCTTGAGCCTTACAGCCCAAGTGCTTTTAAAGGATGCTTATGCTGTGTTGCAAGTATAATCAAGTCTCTTGTGAGACCCCACCTGGA
>NW_010263498.1:0-39613 GCF_000690775.1 Eurypyga helias | reverse complement strand
AACCCAAATCATTCTGTGATTCTAGCTGTTTTGAGACTTATTAATTCTATGCACCATAAAAATCGGCTTCCCAACCTTTCAACATCTTCAAGAACCAATATACAGGGCTACCCCTCTCAACATTCTATCAGACAGAATGTTTTCCCCTTGTATACCTTACCTTTTGTTTCATCGTTATGTCATTACTGGAAGCCAGAAGCATTTTCCTTTTTTGTGATTTTTAAACCCATTGTATTTCAGCTATGAACATCTTTTAAAATTGCTTTGCTGTAATTCTTAGGCTAGCTACACCTTACAGTTGGAGAGGTACTTAAAACATTTGTAGACTTATGCTAATTAGCATTAATTTGTCTAATCTGTGTATCAACACCTATATACATGCACGATAAGCCAGTGCCAAGTTTTTAGTGCATGTTGAATAGCTTTTCTGTGCTGAGGCTTGTTCTCTTTCATTTCTCTGTTGGAACTAGGTAGGGTTTTACAGCAACCTCAGATGCATCCGTGTGAGAACAGGTAGGAGTTGTGGGACTGTCTGAACAAGCTGCTAGCTGGTAAGTGAGGCTGTTGCCTATTTCTCCAGGCTAAGGATGGATTACCATAACAAAGCCTCTTTCAAAGAGATTTTCTTCTTAAACACCAAATCCGTTTTGTTCAGGCAAACCGTAGCTACTTAATTCTTTCTCCATTAGATCTCAGGCAGCATTTTAGAGCTGACTTTCCAAATCGTGTGTAAGAAAGATTAATTTATTTTGAAATTACTTAAAAAAAAAACCCAAACAAACCAACCCAGAAAAGTAGAATTGTATTAAAAGGCAAAACACAAATACAAAAAACAAGGCCTGGTGGCTGCTATCACACACACCAGAAGCAGTGTGCGGTTACTTTTTACTCCTTACACTGTTTTGTACGCTCTATATGCATATATATATGTATACATATATGCATACAGAGCATATATATACTATATATGATCTATATGCAACTCTCTATAATGGAGTTATATATTAATGTAACTGCTTCAGTTTGCTGCCTTCAGGACTACTGCATGTAGGCGAGGGTTGCTAGCAAGTATGTGGAGTATCTTCATGTAAAAGGCTCTCTAATGGGACAGAAGATAAAGTTACTCCAGAAATCTAATTGAAATGAAGGGATTGATAGAAGAAAAAAGGTGTTTGGGTTTAGTTTTTTTTTCAATTTGAGAAATTGGAAATGAAGGAAACTTTACTGGAAGATTCTGGAGTTTGGGGAGTAGAAAATGGATCCCTTCAAAATGTGGCAAAAGAGTATTTAAAATGGAATTGTGTTCAGTCTAACTGAATCTTTCAACCATCCTGATGATTTAAATCCAAATCTAAACTCAAGTCTGCTGCACCTGTACCATAGCAGAGATGGGCTGTGCTCATGCCAATTGAAATCCTATCTTCTTTCTGGCCTTGGCTGACCGACCAAGAGGACAAATAACAGCATTTAGCAAGTGATGACACATCTGTGTCTTTGAATACAGATAAAATGGATATTCATTTTGCTTTTCAGCTCAGGCTCCAGTATCAGCAGTGCATCTGCCAGCATATCATAAGTATGGGTTGGAGATAGCAAAGGATGTGTTGAAAAACATTGAGAATGGCATATGGATATTCTTCTGTGGATTATCCCACTGAATCATCTAGCCTTGTGTAGGATTAGTTACTTCTCCATATGGTGTTTAGGACCAAATTGCTTCTGGAATATTTTTCAAAGGTTATTTTTATGTTTTGCTGCACTATGGTCTTGTGTTAAAAATTACACCATAACCTGCACCTACAGCGAGGTATTTTAAAGCACCCAAAGAGCTTTATACATTTTCCTCCACGTTTTATCACTTACAGTACTCTCTCCATCAGTAGTCTTTGAAGAACTGTAATTCATTCATTGCTATACATACATTTCCGTATGAACACAGCTTTGCAAAAATGGGTGTGGGCGGTATGAAATCGTTTATGCTGCTAATTGACAATTATGCAATTGCTTCCAGTTTCAAACACAAAAAAAATCAAGGTAGATGGGCAGATAAAAAAGAAAGGGGAAGGCAAAAAATTCCCTTTTTGCAATCGGTTTGTGTCATGCTATTTAAATCAGTTTTAGTTAAACTAGATAAAACTAATCAGATTTAGCTAAAAAAAATTATTTTATTCTTGCTATTCCATACATTAGCTGGCAAATTCTATCAGGATGACATTACTATGATGTGAATTACACATCAGTGCCTATTCCTATTTCCATCTACACTTGAGTGACATGAGCGAATTAGGGTGGAACTTTGCTAGTAATCATTAATCCTGAATACTTCTCAAAATACCTTAACAAAAATGTCAAAGGGCACTTTATTTATTCTAACTTCTGTAACTTTTTGTAATAAAAATATATAGGCATAATTTGTGTATTAAGTATAACAGTGAAGGAAGTTATTGGAGAAGTCTGATGTCTTTGCTAGGAAAGGAAAAGCCACACGTGCCTGAGAAGAATGGAGAGAGGGAGTCACATTTCTTCATCTCTCATAACTGATAGCCAAATTTTTAAATATATATATACACATACACAAATCAGAGCAAGACCCAAATGAAATTTAGTGACCTAAATCAAGACTGAAGATACATTAAATTAAAACTGAAATTGGAAAAAAATACATTGACTGCTTGGAAGCACGTAAACATGCTACACACCTTGAGCTTCAGCTTCCTGGGTTCCTTTGGCACCTGCTTCTTCCTAAATCCTCAGCTGTCCTGTTGGACTGCTGTCCTCCAAATCTCACCTCCTTCAGTGCAACAGAGGCAGGATGTGGGTATCAGCATCCAAGACAAAGGCTGTGAGCCCCTCACCTTCCTGGGTGCTTCCACTCTTCTCAGGGAAAGCCTGAAAACAAATAACCTTTCAAAAATGTAATGAAGTCCTACTCATAGACTTTCTTGTTTCCATCTAGAAACAAGAAAATGAAGCAGCAGCTTGGTTTCAGAATGTTCTTACTAGTACCCAAAAGATGAATCAAGTAATACTTTAGTGATGTCACAAATTAAATAAGTGATGCCCCTTATGTGTACCAACATACCTTACAGGTACTACTAATTATGTTTAGCTCAGTAAATAGCAAATAAGGAAAGCTGGGGAAGAGGGAACTGCCAGTTTACTTAATCAAGCTGCATTTTATTATACATCCTGCACATTTAGAGGTGCAAGAGTATTTTCAAACACGGAAACAAAATTTTATCTTTAAAATACTTAAAGGGTCTGAAAGTCACCTGGTGTGGGTTTTGCTGCTTTGTACATTCTAGCTTTGAAGATACGAGAAAAATAGTGGAACACAATCCCAAAATACTACTTTAAATTCTGCAATTCCTAAAGAAAAAGCTATTTTTAAATGAAAGACTACACCTATCCAGCAATAGTAAGAACAACTAATTGCTAGGCCAACAATTGAAATTAAATTAACATCATAACTATAGTTTTTAATACTAGAAGGGAATTCTGCAAGATGGTAATATGGTAATTTTGCTGAAAGATGAGGAAAACATTAAAATAAAAAATCTCACAAGAACAGGCTGGGGACCTGCAGAAGGGTCTGAGCATCTCTTCCCAGCCAGCGCAGGCAGGGGCACACCGCCCAGCCCAGCAAGAAGCACTCAGCATGCACACAAACAGCCCTGGCAGCCTCCTCCTGCTCCTCTCTCTGGCGGATCATGATCGAGATCTGTTAGTGGCAAACCTCTGCAGACCTAACGGTGCAGATCCCTCCAGCAGCCGGTCTTAGGCAGCCGATCCAACAGCTGCTCCTGGATCCTCACACCTGCCCAGCCCCTAGCACCTGAGGGAGTGAGCTACCACAGCCTGCGGCCTCACTTCAGCTGCTGGAAGAGGACCATCTGCCCCACGCATGCATGCTCTGGGTCCTTCCAGGAACTGGGCTGAACATGCAGATCAGTAGCTGCTCCTGCATCCTCTCCCCAGTTGCTTCCTGCCCAGATGCCCAACTTCCTGCCCAACTGGTCTCCCAGTCAATCCCGTGTATCTTATGGCCTCTGCAGCAGCTGTCCTGGACCAGCCGGGGTTGGCTCTGTCAACCAGCTCCTTCAGAGCTCCTAACCCTAACCCTCGACCTACTCACCAACAAACCCAGCCTGACCCTCGCTCGTGATCACGCGCTCACGTGGGCACCCTCTCCTGCTCCGGCTGCTGCAGCACAGACACGTGGGCCCTGCCACCAGTGGCCCAGCTCCACTTGCTGGCACTCGGGCCTTGGTGCACAGAGATACGCTCTCCCTTGTCCAAGAAAACAGAACTGGAGTTTCGTAAGACAACAGGACAGACTGTGCTGGTACAGCGCAGGGTGCAGCCTTAACCTAATGACTGAAGCGTAACGACCTTAAGTGTAATGACCGGCCACCTGTGTGTACACAACCAGCCCCTTTTATTCCCTTTCCCATGCTTGCTCTTCTCCAAACCTCCTCGATCCCTCCATTTCCCCACCTTTGCTTCCTCCCCTAAATGCAACGTGGCAAGTTTAGCACAACCCCAGCACACTCTTTAGCTGCATCCCATGCCACGAGCCAGTGGTGACCCTGCCTCCCCCTGCAAGGGGATCCAGAGAGCCTCCCCAGCAGGTGCATCGTCTGGGTCTCACACCCGGACAGGGAGGCTGATGGCTCTCCCAGGACAGCTTCGGGATGGGCTGGGACAGAGTGTCCATTCCTTTTACTGGGCTACAGGGGTTCGCCCACCTGCTGCTGTGCCTCTGTGCTCCTTCGTGTTGGTGAGGATGAGCCATTTATCACATAAACCAACACTGAACCAAACGATATAATCCACTTTCAGATCTCCTAATGCGTTCTCTGCAAGCCAAAGAAAACCAAGACACATAAGGAGCTAGCTGTCTCTGGATCACCGGCCTTAGGATAAACACCCTGAGAACCTCTCCTTTGAAAAGGATGTGAAGGATTTTATAGTTATGCTGGGAACCCAAAATGGGGAAAAAAATAAATTATGATCGCTAATAGAAGACACTCAGAGTATAAATTGAAGAAAATATGCAAAAATGGAAGGAAAAACAACTTGAAAAAAAACCCCAATGAATGGAAAAAACAACAGCTGAAATCAGACCACATATCTGGAGCTCGCGCACTGTTGCAGGAATTGTACATTCTTTGCCCTTCCTCTTGCATTCCCATAATTTTTCCCTGAGGAGCCTATTCCTCATTATTCACTTACCCCTGTACCACGTGCTGCAGCTTCCGCATCCCTTACCTACGAGCAAAACACCATCCTGACCAAAGCAGGCACCTTTGAGGGAACCATTTCTACAGAATGCCTGAAGACTCCTTCTTGCCCCTAAAAAGGTGGGAGGCAACAAACAGAACAAACGCATTCCTTCTAGAAAGCGTCGAGGGCACGCTTCCAAGCGCGGCGCAGTAAGGGAAAAGAGCGTTCTGCCATACTGAGTTTCTGGCTGGCTAAGTTAATGTTTGTTATTATTCTGTGTTTATTGTTGCCACATAACAGATTTCATATTAGTAGCACAATTCTAATATTGCTAATTAGTCACTAAAACACTAACTCATTGACAAGGAATCCCTAATTCTACATAGAGGTTTAGAAAAAGGTTTAGAAAAACACAGATTTTAATTTCTTTTCTTTTTTTTTTTTTGGCCTTAACCCTTATTGAATGTTCTTCTTGTTATTGCCCATAGAACAAGAACACAGACCCATAGGTCAATATGTTTACAGCTTTTGAAGCCATCCGCCAAAACTGTGTCATCAAGAAGTTCCGGTGCCATGTACCATCTTGTGCCAAGTCTAGGATTGTTTCCAACATCTGATCAGTTCTTTGTACAGGACTGTGTTACTGCAAGGCCTAAAATTAAGATAAACAATACTGCAATACTACATCTCTTTAAGAAAAAACAAACAAAACCACAGAGATAACTATCTGCAAAATTACAGGCTTCTTGGAAAAAATAGTTCAAAGCCATATAATTCAGATAGTTCAAAAGATCTTTTCTCTATTAAAATTTTCAAGTAAGTTATAGACAAACAAAAATTAAGGACAACATATCCCCATCCCCCCACTCCTCAAACCCTAAAAGGACACGACCAAGATTTTCACATTGAGAAAAAAAATATAAAAAATTAGTCCTTTTTACTTGGAAATAATGACACCAGTATACACTCTTCTTGAAGAAGAGTGGTACTAAAAATGTCAGCTTCTTTAAACCATGATTTTTTTTTAATCTCTTGATGAAAAGGTTCTTACAGCAACACTCATTCCTTGCTACTGACCTTTGAGACTTGTTATTGTGGCCTTTTCGTGAAAAAAAAAAAAAAGATATCAAATTGTTCGGTAACGATACATACTTCTTCTCAGAGCTGGGCACGGTTAAAGTAGGATTGTATTCGGGACTTTGGTTGTTTTTCTCTGCAACTTTTTAGCATTTACAATAGAATCAAAGATGTGAGGTTTTAAAGTGAGTCTTCTGGATAGTAGACCATCTAGCTGCAACACTGTAAGAGGTTTTTGTAAACAAATTCACTGCCTTTCAGTTCTTAAGAATTGATGTGTCTCTGATGCCTAAAGCAAAAATGTTCCGTTCTGGGGAAGAATGCAGATAGTAGACTTCCACTCTCCATTAAAAGATTTATTGCTATCTTCTGTCTTTGAATTTCAGTAGGGGGAGTACAGCTGACAACCGTTCATTCTTATTCTCTCAGTAGGGGGAGTACAGCTGACAACTGTTCATTCTTATTCTTCTTCCAACAGTGCTGATCTTTCCTAAAATCCTTAATTCTGCTGCAGCAGAACAATAATCACTTGAGGTTCCAGTAAATACATTTTTATTCTCACAGGTCCAAACAGGAAGCTAAAAAGGGTTGAGTGGTTCCCTAACCAGACTCAGAAGAATGAAAAAAATTACATGCATTATTTGTTGATGAGAAAAAACAGCCAAACAAGCCAAAAGCCCAACAGAAATACTTTGTCATTGGTATATGGAAAGCATAGTATCACCCAGAGTACCTCCACCTTATACCTCAATGAACTAATTACAACTCAATCACGCAATGCATTGCCATTTTAGTAATCCCCTCCAGCGTATCTACAGCAATACACTATTGAATACTTTAAAATTACAAGATGACTTGAGAAATGGAGATGGTTTCTCATACTAAATTACACTTTTACTTCACCTGTGATGGAGATGCATAGAATATGGAAGGCAGGAGAATAATCATCATTATAACTTTACAATTCATTGTCTTTCTGTGTGAAATAGATGGTTGGTTTGGTACCAAAAACAGCTGTATAACTACCAAATCTGAACTTCCTTCCAGTGAAGAAAATGCGTACCAAATTATTTATAGGTGGAATAATCTTATGTAACAAACGTCTTTCCAAATTCAGATGTGAAAGCTTCACAAGTATAATGCAAGTTTTGCCAAATTGTTTTGACATTTACAATTTTTAAATTGTGCTTTTACATTTTTGCTGTAAGACATAATTAACTCTTAACCTACCCACATCTACTAGCGTTTTGCAGTAAAAATAGCAGTGCTGGGTCACTTTCTGAGGTGCAAGAATAATCCCGCCATTCCTAAATATGGGGGAGATTTTTTTTGAGTTAAAGCAAAGAAATATTTGAAATAAAGAGCAGCTTTATAGAGATTCACTTAAGATTGCTCTCTCCTCCTTTCTCAGTATTAAGAAAATCTGATTTTTCAAATCAGCTAGATTTTACAATGAGTATGAAGTGCAATATTTAGGAAAGAAATATTTTGACATGTTCAGCATGTCAGATGCATTTGAGTTTCACCAATTTTGTGACAGTCTAAAAGAGCCAAAAATGACACAATTAGCAGCATTACAATAGGAAATTTCTTACAGAAATAAGAAAAGTATCAGCCCTGGGTTGTATTGCATCAGACATTGAAAAAAAAAAAAAAAAAGGATAAGACCAGTTTGCCTACCTGCTTTTGCTTCACCTAACTCAAATTTTTTTGCCAGGTTCACAGAGGTATTACAGTTTGTAGAAGTTTTAGAAATGATTGAAATGAAATGAAGAAATGAATTGCCTCTGCTTAATTGCCTTTTAACATGAAGTAGCCGCACAAACCAGAGGCACACATCATGGCACAGCAGCCCGTCTTGTTCCTTCCAGGTACCAAATGCATCTCCCTACATGACTGCCAAGCTCAAGCCTTTGGAACTAAGGAAACGGGAAAAAAAACCCAGAACAGAGGCAACAAAAATGTGTTGTCTGAAGATGGAAGTCAAAGAAGAAAATGTAAGTTGTTCCAGTTTTTTATGAAGCACATTGACAGAAAAGACAATTTCCAGTTCTGCAGCAAGGAGAATAAAGGCATTTAAAAAAAAAGAAACTAAAGGAAAGGAAAAAAAGGTTGTAGCCACAATCTGTTTTTTTGGTCAGTTGTGTCAGTCCTCCTCTCTATAAACTTTTTAATATACCAGTAAATAAGACACATACAAAACTGTGTGTGGGAAAAGCCATACTTCAAGCCTGCATAGTGCAATGAAGAACTAGACGGAAATCAATAAAAATACCTCACAAGAACTGAATGCTTGCGATCCCCTGCACAGAACAGTTCTGTGGTTTTGTAGATAAGTTTTTTTGGTAAGGAACTATTCCATTCTGATCTAAATAGCACAGTCAGTTGCAGCAAAACCAGAATCCAAATATCAAAAATCTTCAAGGGCATGAAAACAATAAATCATATAGTAACCACGTCAAAATGCTTGCTATACCCAGATAGATTTATAATTACACAACAAGCATATGAAAAGTAGTTTCATATTTACTAATCTGTTTATTAAATACATGAACCAAAAGAGTAGAAATTAAAGCACTCACAACTTAGAAATAATGGCTTTTCACTGATCTTCCAATTACAGAGATTTCCATAACAACACGCAACAACCTGAATTATTGATGGTGCAGTCCTGCATATCTTTTCTCCATATTCTGGATCAATAAAATATCTTTTTCTGGAAAACATGTATCGCCAATCATGTTCACTGAAGCAAAATACTGCTGAAGCAAGCAGCAATTCTGACAACCACACGCACTCACCTCACAAATGCGTTCCAACAGCACGGATTTAACAGCTTCAGCTGTGGAAAAAATGCACGTCAAGCTTTTAGAAGCAAAAATATTCACCTTTAGAACCGCAGGAAATGTCTACTTACATACCAGCAGAGTTTGGACAGACTGATTAAATCAGAAATGCGGTTTATCTTGCATATTCTACTAAAAACGTCGTCCTTACTAGCTCTACAGAACTAAAACTGAATTAAAACACTACAGGCATTTGTGAGCTGCAGGAGCACAGGGGGTCTTTAACCTTGCTCCTCACTGGTCTCATTCTGTGGTCATGCTTCAAAGAGTTCCGCAAGTAGAATCATAGACTATCTCGACTTGGAACTCTCAACTTTGAAGTTGAGACTATTTCAACTTCAAATAACAGCAGCAGTAAGATGCAAGTGATTTTCTGATCTATAGATTTGCTCTCCCCATAGGATGGGGCCTACTGGTTTGGACAGAGGTCTGAATTCAAAAGGTCACTCCATTCAGTTCATCCGTGGAAGTGCATTTCCCTTTCTCTTAAAGGAAAACAACAAAACCAAAGCTGTTTCCTGCTCCCAGTCACATCTTTCCAAGACTGATCTTCAAAGCAGAGAATATTTAAAATTTATTATTAAAATGAAGCTGAAATTTATTATTAAAATGAAGCTGAAATTTATTATTAAAATGAAGCTTTGAGCCCCCAAAGTTAAACTTTGTTTAAAAAATTATTCCACAGCCTACTCCTTTTATTTCAACTTAAGGAGTAAACCCATGGAGCAGCAAAGAATCAAAGGTAGATAATACACAGAGCAGCAGATCGGAAAAGACCAGCCTCATAGGTTGATTCCTTGTAGCGAACAGGAATTGACATCATCAAGCAAGCCACATGGGATAACGGCCACATGGAGCTCAGTTTAGGCATTTGCTCCAATAGAAAAAAAAAAAAATTAAAACCAGAGGTGCCTATGAAGCAAATGAAGCAATAACTAAACCCAAAACTGATAAACTGCTATTGCAGCTACCAAAAGGCCAGTTGCTACCTTTACAGTTTTCAGCTGCCTGTATGTTCTCATACACACACATGTTCACATCATCCCATTCAGTCTAAACCGACTGGTTTTAGTGATTTTAGACACCCTGGTGCACGCCAGCTGTCACCGCAGCGAGGCGTGCGTCTCTGCCATTTTTGTGTTGTATCAGCCTGGTTAAGCCAACGTGTGAGATATCCCAGGACATTCTTATGGCAGTTGAAGCCTTTCTTTAGGCAACTGAACCCGCTCGAGATGCGTAACTGAGGTACGTTAATTCTGTGAGTGGACTTAAACCTTGTGCAACAGTGAAAAACCAATGTCTGAAAACGGAAAGAGAATCCGGACACTCTCCCGTCCTGGTGAAACACCAGGGTTAGCTTTTGAAGGTCACCTGAATATATTAAAATATCCTGAATATCCACGTTGTTTACACGATGGTGACTGAAGAGCGAAAATGTGCAAGAAGTATCAGGCATGCCTGTAGCTGAACAGAGGGGACTGAGTGAAACACAGCAGTTTCTGTAAAATAAAGACTTCCATTTCTCAATGCATCACCATTCCCGCGCTCTGGGAACAAGATGGGAAAGTACTGTGCTGTAAACCTAGGGAAAACACTCAAAGTCGTAGAGCTTCTGGCAGAAGCAGCTCCCCCTTCCCCAGAGATCGACGCGTGGCTTTGCTAACCGCAGCATGACGTGACTGCGCGTGCATAAAAACACCCCCCAACGGAAAACCTACTTTTTCCAGTCAGGAACGTATAACTGAGGGGCAGTCTGGAACCATTAGCAACGCTGGAATTCTCCCAAACGCAGTCAATCTGCCTTACCTAGAGATACGGTCTTCACGTGCCCTGACACGCTACAAGCGGGTACAATTGGCTACGACTGCACGGTGTATTCCGACCACCTGAATTGACTGTGGTCCTTTCCTAAGCAGCTGCAGGGTGTATCGGAACGTGCAGCGGGAGAGTGAAACACGGGCTGCGTCTGCTAACGGGAAGGTTAGAGCTGCCCCAGAGCACTTGCTACAAGATAAAGCTATCCGCTGCCTTTCTGGGAAAGCAAGGGGAGAAGCCTCATCCCAGACTAGGATACCAAAGCTCACTGTTTTTTCTGGCTCCCTTAAGCCATCAGCAACATGCCCTTTGCAGAACGGAATGATTGGGGGTAACTTATCCCCCCACATTCGCAGCAGAAACGTGATTTACTACATCAATATTTTCCATCTTGCTTTATAACCTGTCACTGTGCTGGAGATGGCCGATATACAGGGTCACGGTTTTCCTGCTACATAAGGAGCGTGTTTCCCTTCAGTGGTTATCATTTCACTCCTCCCTACTGGAGGGCTCTGCCTTCTCTGTGTCTTGGTGTTCTAGCTGCCTAGATTACAGTCCATGTTTGGGGGTCTTTTCGTTGTTCTTGTTCCAAGTCCCTATGAAAACAAACCGATTCTGGAATGATTATCTGTATGAAAGAATAGAAATAGCAGTACAGACAATGCAATACTTGTGTTACTTTCAATATTGGATGCATCGGCAAAATTCTGTCTAGCACCTCCCCGTACGCACAGATGGCGTGAGAACTGCTAGCGATACAGCTCGATTCTCCCGTTCTCACTTTCTTAGCCTTGATTTTTCAGCCTTGATTTCATTACCATTTTCACATCTCTTGAATTTTTATTGCATAAGATCATGTTTGTGGCCTTGTACAGCCGTTTCTTCGTTGAGAGCTTTAAAAACACCTGCATTACATTCCTTGCTATCCTGCTTTTGCTGCTATAATTATCTGTAGCTTGTCAGAGGATTCCCAAGCATTCCTCAAGGAAGATGACTTCATTTCTCAGGGTGTGTGTCACTGTCTCAGTGCTGTTTTGAATAGGGTTTTGGAGCTACTTGCCTGGGTAAAAAGCCATCAGTCCATACTAATTGGTGACTAAGCAACAGCAAGTGAAGGCCAGCTGTCTCTCTCCCTTTCCTCTCAGAGCTCTAAGCTCTGGTTTTAAATAACCCTTCCTTGATTTTACGGAAATTGTCCAATGCATTTCTTTGAGTAGACCCTGGAATGCCAAACTTTGCTTGAGAACCAGCTTTGATTCCTTCCATGAGTTCTTCGAAGCATTTTCCTCTGTGAAAACTGGATGAGCCAATGTCCCTTCAGCCTGGCCACCTCTTTCAGACTCATCACCGCTAGGACTTGTCGCTCCTACTTCCTGCGTGTCAGGATTCATCTAGGGAGACAGTTTGAAAGAGGCTGCCAGGGAACCAGAAAAAGCACACAAGTCTGTGTTTGAGGGACTGATTCATAACCTCATCAGTCCCTCACATGTAGAACATCAGTAATAATTTATAAAGGTTCTGTACTCCAGCTTAGACATGGTAAACAGATCAGAGACAACAGCTTCCTGAACTTTGGCCTATATAAATCACCTCCAGTAGTGGTTAAGAGGAAAGGAAAAACAAACACAGTGAAACACACGGAAACCCCAGTGATCAGACTACTGCCTCAACAGCTCTGCCTTAGGAAAGGGATCAGCCACACAGAGCTAGCACAAGTGCAAATCTGTCTATGCCTTGGGCAGATCAGCCAGTTTTTGCAATCCCACTTAGATAAGGCACATGGATGCAACTAAAACCCTCAGGAGTGCAAGGAAAAAAAAAAACCAACCAAAACACAAACCTGAAAAAAACCACACCTCCAAATTCCCTCTAAACTTGATAGCTTTCTGATCAAATATGGAATCCACAGGAGCTCAGTTGCCCAACCTCTGAATGAGAAACTAATTTAGATCTGTGAAGATTACAGTGTCTCAGATTTTATATTTACCTCAGGGCGCAGCTGCCTTCTTAATCGTGTCAAACAGATGGGCACGGAAGGAAACTCACATCAGTAGATACTGAAGCTAATGAGCTAGTACTTCCAAGAGCCATCACTGGTCTCCTGATTTGATTCTTCTTCTATCTTTTTGGTTTTCTTAAGGGCTGTTGTAAACAAAGTGCGCTTTAAAGCAGAGATTTTAAAAATTCCAACCAGAACAGCTTTCCATCTTCTTAGTTAAAATTGGGATGGCGTGACAATGATCCTTTCACTCAAGATAACGCTGAACAATCTCTAGTCTTGTAACCCTCCTTCCTTTTTCTCCCAAGCAATTTCATTACAGAAATTATGTCTAGATAGTGTTTAGATATTGCCCAGGATGACATCATAAAGCATTACAGGAGTCTACTCCCGTAAGTCAGTCAGCCATCGAAACCTTGCAATTGCAACTTATTTCAAACCGAAAGTTTATACAGAAGAAATGAAGCGTTCAAGTTTGCTCTGTTTCACTGTGTACTTTTGAACCGCTTCACGCAGAGAAATCCAGGAGAGATGTTGAACATTAAGGATACTGGTGTCACAGTCCGTACCAACAGAGACATTTCATTCTGCAAACTTCAGGCGCACAATACAAACATTTCATCCCATAAACTGCAAGCAGTAAAGGGCCAAAGGAAAAACAACCACTTCTGAAGTGTTCTGTGTGAAGGGGTGCGCAAGTAGGGGAGCTGATGTCACAAACGGCCTGGGAAAATTCTTCTCCCTGCATCCGTGCAGATGGAAAGCCCTCTAGCCTGACGGGCGCTCCCACTTACGAGCAGCCAAGTGACTCTGCCTCACTGTTTTTTCACTGCCACCAAGGCAGTAAAATGTATTTTTAGAGGGTTGTCACACAAAGACAGATTTGGTCCTGAAACGGATGCAGGGCAGTGTCAATTACTGACTAAATTCCCTCTTCACAACCAAACCAAGCAGCAGTGAAGTGCAGCCTGACACTTCCTCTGGGTGGAAAAGGCCTGCAGCTGGGACTAGAAGAGTTGGCTTTCAAAAATTACCTTCTGTTTATAAAAAAATGTCACCAAAAGACAGATTTGGTCCTGAAACAGATGCAGGGCAGTGTCAATTACTGACTAAATTCCCTCTTCACAACCAAACCAAGCAGCAGTGAAGTGCAGCCCGACACTTACTCTGGGTGGAAAAGGCCTGCAGAAAAATAGCTGGGACTAGGAGAGTTGGCTTTCAAAAATTACCTTCTGTTTATAAAAAAAAAGGCATTGTTGTTCATGCCACGGGGCCAAAGTCCTTTTATAAGGCAACTGCTGATGCCAATCAAAACCGATCAACAATAAAGGTAGGGCCGCAGGGAGAGGGAGACCTGCTACTGGGATGAAGTTTCTCACTAAAGGTACCTTGTGAAGAAAGTCTCCAAGAGCCAGGCTGGGAGGAAAAGTAAGACAGTTTTGCAAGAATACTGCAGAGAAAGATTTCCTTTAAACGAACTAAACCAAACCAACTGCCTCCCTTTTTCCAAGTGGATTTCTCACGGGGAGCAGGAAATGCAGCTCGTGCTTCTCCCGTGAGGAGGCAGGGAGCGAGCTGGGCACGAGTGTCCCAACACACATACCAGCAAGCTGGGTTTTGCATGAGGTAAACAAGAGGCAGAAGCAAGCAGGATGAGAGTTGGACTTACCTTTCTCCTTACTACAACATAAATACACACAAAAATACCAACGTCATTATTCCCAGCAGAAAAGACCCACTGGCTGAAAAAAGAGCCAAGCTGCCATTTGCCTTCTAAAAATGAGAATCACGTGGCACGAAAACCAGTAGCACTTACACATTTATCCGTTGAACCACGTATTAAGGAAGATTCTTTAACTTGAGCCACGTTTCAAATGGTCTAGAAGAAACCACCTGTTTATAATTCAAGTGTATTGAATATACTGCCTGTAGCAGAAATTCTTTTTTAAAAACAATTTGGAAGTATTTTCAGCTGCAGAATGCAAAACCTTTGAAGAGGAAACAACAAAACATGCATCCAGCTACAGGAAACTGGAACATGGCTGCAGCAACGCATTGCTATGAAGGAAGAAATCACTTAACAGCCTAAGCTATATGTCATCTTTCTTTTGCATTGGAACTCAAAGTTTAGCAGAACAATGGAAAAAAAAAAAAGACGCATTACTTACCTGGAACTTTTCATAGAATCACAGACTGGTTTGGGTTGGAAGGGACCTTAAAGCCCTCCAGTCCCAACCCCCCTGCCATGGGCAGGGACACCTTCCACTAGACCAGGTTGCTCCAAGCCTCATCCAGCCTGGCCTTGAACACTTCCAGGGATGGGGCAGCCACAGCTTCTCTGGGCAACCTGTGCCAGTGCCTCACCACCCTCTCCAGGAAGAACTTCTTCCTGATATCCAATCTAACCCTCACCACTTTCAATTTAAACCCGTTACCCCTTGTCCTGTCACTACAGGCCCTTGTAAAAAGTCCCCCCCCGCTTCCTTGTAGCCCCTTCAGGTACGGGAAGGTGCTATAAGGTCTCCCCGGAGCCTTCTCTTCTCCAGGCTGAACAAGCCCAACTCTCTCAGCCTGTCCCCATAGCAGAGGGGCTCCAGCCCTCGGAGCATCTTCGTGGCCTCCTCTGGACTCGTTCCAACCAGTCTATATCCTTCTGATGTTGGGGGCTCCACAGCTGGACGCAGCACTCCAGGTGGGGTCTCCCCAGAGCAGAGTACAGGGGCAGAATCACCCTTTCTTCAAAACCTTTTCTTCAAAACCTGTTATCTGTTTGCAGAGTTACACCGAGATTGTCTGTAAGCAAGCACTCGGGTAAAATTTACCATACGAATTTTCTCAGTCTAGTACTTCAAGCCTCTTGCATGCGACTGTGGCAACAATGAAGGGAGCAAAGCACCCACCTCCCCCTCTGGAGAATCCTCTTCACCGAAGATCCAGAAGATTTGGACTTTAAAACAAGGAGGACTGTGAGCATGCTGTACATACTGACAACACAGCCCGAGGAAGTCAATAAATAAATGTGAAACTTTCTTTTGTACAACATTCCCTCCTCCTTCTTCAAGTTTAATACTATTCTGAATGCTTTAAGAACTGGGGAGCACTTACTTATGGTACCAGTGACAATGTGCACAGCGACCATGAGGGGGCTGTATGCTGCTGCGATCACGTCGCAGAAGGAGCCTTTGTAAGAAACAGAAATCAGCAGTTTGACGTTACTGCAGTGAAGAGACCTAACAGTCCATGGATCTTTCAGACATGGATAGATGGAAATGAGGATCTCTGTTAAGGGCTCAGGTCTGCTAATGCAAAACCATAAAGCCTTTTAGCATCTAGTGTGGGAAGCATCATCGCTGCCAAACAAGCACGGGAAAAGCAGTTTCCTGAAAAATGGTAGCTCACTTTCATGTGGAATTGTCCAGAGAGGTTCAGGAACTGCATCTCACTAACCCTTTAAAGGCATCAAAAGGCTATCTTCATGGAATAAGAAATAAGACAACAAAGTTTCAAAAAGCTTCTCTTTTAGGAAGGAGATGTAGGTCAGACAGTCCTTTCCTCCTGGAAGAAAGCACAGCCTGATTCCACTCTTCAGAAACATGCAAGAATTAGACAGCAACTGTGGTATCAAAGACTTCCCATGCTGCCATTCCTTACCCAGTTCCTGTACCAGATAAGAATTTGACCACTGGGCTTATGCTTATGAGTTTCCCAGGCCCACAGCGTAGAAGAGAATGGGAACACGACTTGTGGGAAAATGCATGAATGCAAATTTCAAGTGGGGATGTCCAGAGCAACAGCTAAGCTATACCAGCTCTGAACTTATCACCAATTCTCCCTTTGCTTTCTCTTTTCTTAAGACTGTTACTGCTTCTGTCTTTTAGTTTTGCAGACATTTGACTTAAAACCACAATAGTATGCTAGGCCCTGTGGGCAGATGACCAAGCTTCTACTCCTCAAGCTGTCTCAAGGGCTGCACTGGGCCACAGATAACAAGAACTGTGAGTATGCCTACACTAATGCACAGAACAGACGGATCGATTAGAACAGCTAATACTAAGGACCCTACCTCCGCGCTCCACGTGTCAGGATTTTACTTCCCATCACACTTAACCTGGCCCTCTGGACTAAACAACCCCCTTAAACGTGTAGGTTGAGGGCAACAGAAAGCTGCAGCCCAAACTTGCTTTCTGAACTGTAGTCCCCTCGTGAACATGGGAACTAAACCCGACCCTCCTCCATGCCCTCGTGTGAGAAAGACGACAAGCCACGTGACTTTCTAGGTCTCATCACAGCGACTGCTCTGCCCTTGGCCTACCACAGCCTCTCAGCATGCTGGGTAAACTCGGACTGGTGGCAACACACTGATCTTTCAGATGTGTGATAACTGGCAACGGCCCCAAAGATGTTCAGATGTGGACAGGGACATTCAAACTCCTGGCAGCCCAGAAAGCCAACCGTATCCTGGGCTGTGTCAGGAGAAGTGTGGCCAGCAGGTCGAGGGAGGGGATCCTCCCCCTCTGCTCTGCTCTGATGAGACCCCACCTGGAGTGCTGCGTCCGGCTGTGGAGCCCCCAACATCAGAAGGATATAGACTGCTTGGAGCGAGTCCAGAGGAGGCCACGAAGATGCTCCGAGGGCTGGAGCCCCTCTGCTCTGGGGACAGGCTGAGAGAGTTGGGCTTGTTCAGCCTGGAGAAGAGCAGGCTCCGGGGAGACCTTATAGCACCTTCCAGTACCTGAAGGGGCTACAAGGAAGCTGGGGGGGACTTGTTACAAGGGCCTGTAGTGACAGGACAAGGGGTAACGGGTTTAAATTGAAAGTGGGGAGGTTTAGATTGGATATCAGGAAGAAGTTCTTCCCGGAGAGGGTGGTGAGGCACTGGCACAGGTTGCCCAGAGAAGCTGTGGATGTCCCATCCCTGGAAGTGTTCAAGGCCAGGCTGGATGAGGCTTGGAGCAACCTGGTCTAGTGGAAGGTGTCCCTGCCCATGGCAGGGGACTTGGAACTCGATGGTCTTTAAGGTCCCTTTTATCCCCTTATTATTCTCTTTTCCCATGCTCACTCGTCTCCAGATCACCTAAACCTCTCCCTTTCCCCGCCCTTTGTTCCTCCCCTATGCATCCCGTAAGTCCTAAATATTTCTAACCCTTTCTCCCCTCATGTAAAAACCTACACAAACATATTTGATATGAAATAAAAACGAGCATCAACTTACCGGCCCCGTTCTTCAACAGCTTCCACCCACTTTCTGCTACTGGCAGTTGGAGAGCTCTTTGCAGGTTCGTAATTGGGCTAATTAGAACCACATCTCACTGATGTTGGATCTCCACCTCCATATTCCTATTTTAATACCAGTCAAAATTGCAGTTCTGCACAGGACCCTATCAGCACGGCTTGCTCTGCCTTTCTTCTCTGCAAAAGAGAGGTAACGACCGCAGGCACCGTTACATCGCAGAGGCTGGGGATTTAAATCTGACTTTCAAGACGCCCTTGGGAAGACTCAAAGCCGTGGGTTCCCCAGGGACTTGTGGACACCTAGCCAACAAAGGAAACACTACGCCTTTTGTTTCTTTCCAACCTGGGAGACTTGGGAACAGCTCCAGCCACCCCAAGCCCAAATGACAAGACTCGTGAAACCGCAGCAGCCCCTCCTGTCAGTAAGGGGATCTGCAGCGCTAGATTTTAGTAAAAGCAAGGAACACTTACACAGATTCATCACACCTTCACACCTTCCACGTGTCTTTTAAGTGACGAAACTCCGCAGACACAAACCAAGCCCCCGTTGCGCGCCAGAGGAGCCCCCCTTCCTCCCACCCCCGGTATCCCATCACGCAAGCGGTGACCCAGGCATCCACAACGGAGTTATGCTGCAGAGCGTACCCCTAGAAAACACGCACTTCCCCACTGGCAGTGCCAGTTAAAACATCGCGGCTCGATACATAAAGCAAGCTATTAAGAGCACTGGATGAGAACTTTTGGAATCTTCAATTTCCTATTAAAAAGGAATTGATTTTCTACCAGGAAGACCCTTACACCATACCATCATTACCTGGTACATTATGGCCCATCATTTACCCAAATTCACAATAATTGGTAAAATGAAAACTGCAATGCTAACTTGGTACTGCAGAAAAGTGGTTTGTTTACACAGTCATGCTGCACCTACGCAAAATATTCACCTCTTCAGTGCATTGGGTATTAAAAAACCTATTGTGACAGCTCTACGCTTAAAAAAAAAGTTTAAATCAGGCAACACCAACCAGCTGAAGGTCTGCCACTCTTCACGTTGACCTGCAATCCAGGCTAACACACAGACCACCCCAACTCAGCACCTCCTCTAAAATTACCTTAAAACATCCTCACGTCTCAGGTACTTGCAGCAGTTGCTTGCTGTTCATGGATTTTTTCCAGCTGTTTGCTTCGGTCCCTCAAGGCACCAAACACAGAAGCCTCTGTAACAGAAACTCAGCTTGGTGGACAGCAACACTACTGTACTACGGCCAGGGCATACACTTCCTCTGCCAGGAGATGTACGAGTGGGACTCGGGATTTTACTGAATTTTCATTTGAAAAGGTTTGCTGGAAGTAGTGCTTCTCAGTAACCGTGTCTGGTCATTTCCGAGCCAAAATTAACAGACGCACATTACAGAAGGGCAAGGCGTCGTATCTTCTGTTGTTGCTACATCTTCACCTTCCTCCAGAAGCAAAATACCGGTCTGAATTTGAGTTTTGCACTGAAACGATCCGCTCCCGCGCAATTTTACTTGCTGTTCCGTGACACGCTGAGGCCAGCAGTCCAGGACCCTCAGCAGCTCTGTTACTCCTATGGAAGTACAAACAGAGAGAAGGAAGACTTTGTCCTCAGTTACTCTGTCCAAGAGACCAGACACCAGCAGTCCGAAACCCTCAGCAGCTCTGTTACTCCTATGGAAGTACAAACAGAGAGAAGGAAGACTTTGTCCTCAGTTACTCTGTCCAAGAGACCAGAGACACCAGCAAGGTGCTTGGAAGGAAGAGGAGGCACTTCATCTGTACAGCAGACAGGAGGTGGGTGGCCTCAGCGCTGGCAAACCCCTTTATCAGTTTCACAGCAGGGAAGGCATGCACAGTAAACCCACAGTTTGCCAGGTCAGAACGTCACCCCCCAACCCCACACCTACCTGCCATTTCTTCCTCTGAAAGACAACTCGTGCACTTTGAAAAAAGTTCTTCTTTATTGTCACTGCTTTAGTCCCTCTACTGTAGCGTTAGCACTTGACGCAAGCATCCGCTCCGCTACTCTCCTATTTACAGTCCACTGAAATGTATACTTACAAATACAATATGTACGGTCAGCAACATAAGGGAAACGCACGATTTCGCAAGGTTTAAAAAAAAAAAAGCGACGCTCATCTGTACAGGATCATTCAAATCATCCAAAAAAGTCAAATTTACAAGGCAGTATCCACACGGCTACGTAACGGCAGGTGCTACAGTGACAAAGCAGCAAACGTGCTAACGCAATAAACCACAGAAAGTCAAGTGTTTTGGGGCACCCGATACCGCATTTAGTACCGTTGAAGTTGAAAATTTAGTAATACCCATAATTCTACAAACATGTAACTGCAAACTTGGAGAATGTTCTGAAAAATACGAAACATTATATACACGAGGTAAATGTACCTTGGTCTTTTAAGAGGTAATTTGAGTTTAAAGCAACTGATATGGTGAAGTGTTGGGTTTTTTTTAAAAATTCCACAAAAATGATTAACACCTTGCAATCGTTTCAATGGCACAATATAAACAAGGAACTAACTAAAAGGTGAATTTCATGGCAATCACACTCGGAACCATTACTGAAAAAAAAAATAAAGTAGCCTCATTTCATTTGACACCTTCATGTCCACAGAAGGTCAATCCCACTGTCCTTCTTTACCCTATATACAAAGTCTCTTTCAGGATTACACGTGGAACCATTGGAGGGTGACAGTGTGTCATACTTGGAAAGTCAGCTTGAGAAACATCTCAGAATTCCAGCTTTTCATGTTGGAAGGTTCCTGAAGAATTCCAGCATTCCAAAAAACAACGTCTTGGGCTTTTCAGCATCAGACCATTTCCAATGCTCCTTATTCCCCATGTCCATATCCAACCGGTCACAAGTCCGTAAACCAAACTGAGGCTTCAATGCTACTAAAACATCAAATTGACTAAATCCACAAAAGGTAAGTGAATGCACAACGTATGTAATATTTACAATAAACATTTGCATCAGTATTCATCACAAACTGTTTTGGTATATACTTGAAATGATACAAAATTAATATTTTGAATGCTAAAATATTTTGGTCCCCCTGGATTTCCAAGAGCAGATCTGGTGATATTACAATCTTAATTTAAAAAATACTTATGTGTACCTGTGTCCATATATATAAGATATGATCTCACACAGGTAACATTTAAAGTTACATAATATATACAGACACAGCCTTTGTAAAAGGTGTTCAGTTTATATAATGGAAAAGAAGGACATAGCTTGAAGTTGTGGTGTCGGAACTGAGGATACATATAGCTCTATTCAGAATTTTCCTGTTCAGCATTCCAATATGAACAAGGTTGTCCCAAAATAACGTTCCTAATGTCACACACTGTATCAAGCATCCTTCCTGTGCTTTGTTTTTGAAAGCTTCTACGACAAAGCGAAAACACATGAGAACAAAGTAAGGACGGTTGCTAGCAATTCAGGAGAATCTGGACTAGTGGGCGGATGAGACAGACGTAACCAACAGCTGTACAGCCGACTGAATAATCTGTATGCCATAACACTGTTCAGCTCTTGCAGATCCGCTCCTGAACCCCACAGAACGGCCCCTTATATTCTAGGAAACTAAACATTACGTGGTAGGGGTTTACAGGTGCTAAAAATGCCACTATTGAAATTCTTTGCTGAGTTACATTGGAAGCCATTGAGATCACCATAAAGATCTGAGGCGTGCCAGCAGCCTGATGAAGTATGAACTATTCCATTTGGATCTACGGCAAAGATCCTGGTACGTCAGTGAAAAACTCAAAATTTAACAAAGATAATTTGTTTAAAACAGGAAGCCTTTCAGGTTAGGATGGAGATTATTCTACTTGGATGCTGCCCTGTTAAAGTATGTGTCCGGATACACAGAACTCCTTGTGGAGGCGTGCCAAGTAGGCAGACTCGGGAGTTCAGTTACATTCAATCATTTTCTTAAGAAGAGTTACAACTGAAAAACTCCATGGTGTACAGTTGTCCGTTTGTACAAAGGTACGGTTTATTTAAAATGCCTCCGTGCAGTCATGTTTGATCCAGCTTTGATTGACAGAGGCCTGAAGCACGTAAGCCTGGCTGGCCAGACAATGCCAAACCAACGGAAGCGTGGCAGCTGCACGTGTGTTTAAGCCCAATTGTTTAATAATAGCTTCCCTTATTATTGCCTCTTCTCCTGGATGCCACCTTCAGGTACGAGTAAACTCATCCCATAAAAGGTCTGCAATTCCCACATCATTTAAACCTATCTCCAAGTAAGCACTAAGAATTTGGAAATAGGCAAGAGTTCATGAAGCGCTATCTGTCTTACGTCACCTACTTTAACCGCCATGTGTCACAGACCACGGAACAGAACGCTTCTGTATGCAACCACCCTGCCACGGCCGCTCGCGTTGCCAAGAACTCTCAGCGGACTGTACGCTGAAGGACAAAAGGTAGGCTGCTGGGTGTTGCATCACAGGATGGACACCGATGTGTTCCGGAGAGCAGGAGGTTTGGCGGCATATTAATTATCAGGCACATTTACATGTGGGAATTTTCCATGTTAATACCCTCAGTCCCTTCCAGAAGTTGTGCATTTGAGCAGGAAGCAATTCAATTTCTAAACAAGATTGCAAAAATCTTCTGACATCCTTGAAATCTCAGGCAAATCTCGACTAAAGCCACGCGTATTCTTCTGTGTTCTCAGGACACCATAAGCCTTGTTCTTGTAACTATGAAGAGGATTGTTGGAATCCTCTGGGACTTCTATCCAAAGACCTGCAGCTCACCACTTTCCATGTATGAGGCACACACGAAGTATATGCACATAAAGTTTATAAGCAGCTTTGAACTTTCTAGTACAAAAGCCCAAATAACTTCTCCTTAATTACAGGTGCACTTAATTATTATTTAATTGCAAATACTTTTCTTTGAGCCTTAAGACCCTGCAGAACCACACAGGAAGATACGCTTTTCATATCTGATTTAATAGAGCAAAAATCCCCCTGAAGAATATCACCCTCTGCTTGCTGCTTTTCTGAAGTAGATGGTACTTCTAAAATGCTCAAAGTACCTACTTGATAAATCTTATCTGTAATTATGACTCATGACTTGACAATTACTAAATATGACAGTGAATTAACTAGCTTACACTATTAAAAACTCCCACAGTGGTTTAAAGAGTCAGATTTTGGTAAAACTAAACGTATTCCATGAATTATGTATTCACCTGCTGAAACGAGCGTGAAGTAGATCTTAGCTAGGTAAAGGAACAGTTGAGTTTTTAATCTTGTTTTTTTGAACCCAAAAGGTACCATAGGCTTTGCACGCTCCTACTGTTTCGCATTAGAAGACTCAAAAGCGGCACTTACTGGTGTAATACAATCTATTTTGAAGGCCATGTAATGTTCTGAGAAAGTGGAAAAAAACCCCAGGAATCACGTATAAAGTAGAGTTGCATAAATTATGTTCCCACAACTGGATGAGGTCAATTGGTAAACCAGAGTCCAAAAGATATACTACCTTAATAGCTAGCAAAGTATACTCCAACAGTACACTCCAAATCTGAATCCAAGAATTGTGACAGTGGTTCAGAGGAATCCATGTACCAGCCAGGAATAAAGTTGCTGAAAGAGCCATCAATGCACTCTAGAACAATATTGTGAATCAGTTCTATTTTAAAAGTGACCCCCTGTTTTTAGCAGAGTTAACCAGAAGTTAAGACCATCTATCAACTTTCCAAATTAAAAAAAAAAAAAATCATAGGTTAATAAAAATAAAACTAGACTACACAACGTTTTGTAAGTAACCTGGGAAAGAGGCTCATAGTGCACAGAAAGGACCCAACACAACTGTTTAGCACGTCCACGAAACCCCTAGTAAGTGACGTTCCTATGAAGTACTACAAGGCAGCAATATCCTTCTGTTCCCCCAGTGAGGTAGAACAATTAACCTTCTTAACACGCCACTCTGGTGCAGATCCGGATCTCCGCAGTATTCTTCGGGAGCAAATCCAGGATTACATCTTTATCCCCTCCTGTTGACTAAGCTGCGATAGTGTCTTCTTAATGCGCAAAGCTGTTAGCCTAGCGGCGCCGTTGGCGTACCAGCATTCCCGCATAATTTTTGCCATGACTCGTAATGCCTGCAAAGGAAAGGCAAGTAATTATAGGTACTGCTGGTCCAGTGCAGCCCGCGTAACCTCTGCTCTGCCTCAGCCTCTTGGTGCATTTCTGAAGCCTAGTGCCGCTACTGCAGCTGCACGGAAGCGTGCGTTGCGTGGAATCCTCAAATTCTTACTGTGTTTTCGGAAAAATAAAATTCTTTAAAATACTATAGAGCAAAACTATTATTTTTCAGTACGATTTCAGCCCATGCAAAAATATTTTAGTGAAAAGTTAGCAGCTTGTCTGTAACTGTGTTTTGAATTTTGACCTTAGACATATATTCTTTTTGTTGTACCTCCAGTTAAAAAGCAGTAATGAAACAGCAGGCACTCTGCATCGGCACAGAGGTACTGCGTAGCTGGGAATGTACTCCATCGCCTCCTTCCATCATAAATTGATTTTTAAGGAGTTAGTTCAATGAATACCAATTCAGAAGTTTATCAGCTGTCTGCCTCAGGCCAAAGCTCTGTAACAACTCCAAACTTTTGGAGTATTTTTATCCTTCAAAAACCCATTCTTTGAAATTTGTGAATGCTACTATACAAGTAACAATGCAAATAGCAGAAAATCTGAGGATGAAAGAAGTTAAAAGCTCTACCTTCCACGATTTCACACTGAAAGCTGTATTACACTGTGCTGCTAAGTCAGCCTGCGGCATTGGAATGGCAGCATTTCAGAAATGACTCCACAGCCTGTGGGTACATATCATCACCTTCCTCTCCTACCTGTGTTCTCTTGCCCAATCTCTGATCTCAAGATATACCCACGTATTCGTGTCATACATGCCACAACCCAGTTCCCTCTTCCATCGGAACTACGCGGTATCTCATCAGTCTCTTACCCTGCTACAGCCTACCGCAGCGTCTCTCCTAAGCTGTGACTGGGGAAGCACCAGTTCTAGCCCTCGTGGCGTTCCTAGGGCAAGCCATAGGAAGAGAGCTGGCTGGAAAGGCAAGAGCTCACTGCTGTGCACACTGCTGTCCGTGCAGTGACTACCAGCACAATGAACTCACCCTAGAATGAGGTAAGCACTTCTACAGAGGCATGGGCAGGAGCGGTCACTACACGCACACTTAGTTCTAAGTCTCTGGCCTACAAGAATCTCAGATTCCCAATGAACGTGCTCACCTTTCAGTAGGTACATACAGTACGAATTCCGAGACACACAAAGTGCTAAGGCCACCACGGTTTCGGATGAAAATTCCTAAAGGCGTTTCCTATTTTGGCTATAGTCTGTGGGATATTCCTTTAATACACAACGATAGGGCAAAGACCCCTGGGCGAGCATTTACAAGAGGCAGCACAGCACTGTTGAAGATACCATTTGTGTCCCTACAAGCAGTACTGCTGTGCTGGCAGACTACTGAGCTGAAACTAGCAAGTCCACTTCTTGAAAGAGATAACCAGCCTAGTTACAAACCAATTGGCACAGACCTAGTTAGCTCATGTATCTTTATTACCCCTGTTGCGGGTTAACACCGGTAGGCAGCTAGGCTCCGCACAGCCGCTCGCTTGCTCACTCCCCCCACAGCAGGATGGGGAAGAGAAGCAGGAGGGCAAAAGTGAGGAAACTTGTGGGTTGAGATAAAGACAGTTTAATAGGTAAAGGGGGAAAACCAGCAAAACAAAAACAAGGGATACAAAACCAGTTGCCTACCACCGTCCAACTGATGTCCAACCAGTCCCTGAGCAACACCTGGAAAACTCTCCCCTTCCCCTGTTTTATTGCTGAGCATGACATTGCATAGTATGGAATATCCCTCTTGAGCAATTCGGGTCACCTGTCCCAACTGCGTTCCCTCTCAGCCTCTTGTCCACCCCCCGGCCTCCCCAGCAGTAGTGGGGGCAGAGTGAGAAATGGAGAAAGCCTTGAAGCTGGGTAAGCACTGTTCAGCCATCGCTAAAACATCAGTGTGCTATCAAACTGGTTTGGTCACAAATCCAAACCACAGCACCATACAGGCTACTATGAAGAAAGTTAACTCAATCCCAGGCAGACGCAGTACAATTCCCAGCTGCACAATCTATTTACAATGATTCTTTCTGCATAACATAATTCAGACAGGCTTGATTTCACATTAGCTTCACCTATCTTTCACAGGAAGGGAACCTAGAAACTTCCGTGCAGGGTCAGTTATTAATTTGTCTGAAATTACATTAAATATTAACGTATAACCAGAGACCAATAACATCCAATAAAGCCACAATGAACAGAATGCAATTCAGTTCTCCTAGAAGCACCCCTTCTCCCCTGAACAAGCAGCACAATTTTTAAGCCACTGAAATCAATAAAATCTCCAGTGTCCGTTAAGGCAGCTTTAGCAAGCTTAGTTAATACCTCACAGCTCTGCCATCTGTTTGGAATATTGGGCCTTAACTTCTGCTCACACACAACTTTCCTCATTTCTTCGACAGAAGGATCTGAAGGAACGAGGTCATAGTATGGCAACTGGTAATCTTCATGGATTCCTGCAATAGGTCGAAAACACCTTTGTTTCAGCTAATATTAAATTACATATTCTTTCCTTTTTACCGTGTTCCTTATCAGTATCCCTATGATTTTCTAGTTTTGGTTTCATTTTTAAAAGCTGCATTACAATGACTGACAAATAAATTTAAAAAAAAATCTTTAACCATACCATAGGAGTGTTTACGTTACCCTCGAAGAATTCTTAATTTTGAAATTTATGTATTTGGAAAAGATAGAAGCTACATCAAATCTTTCACATGCTGTACTGAAGCACACGATTTACAATAGCATGTTTTAGTTTAAATAAGGTATGGATGTCACCTGAACATGTTATACCTAGCCCTTACTTGCGGTGTTTGCCCCTTGCTCTCCAAGATATGTAACTTCACGTTTTTCTCCCCTCTATGTAAAGGCTTTAGGAAAAAAAAGTAATACAAGCAAGGATAATTCCTATTTTCTTCAACAGGTATGGTTAATCACTTTAAAAAGAGATCAAATAAACCAGTTATCATTTACAGGATTAAGAGTTGGAAAGCCTGAGATGCTGGCCATTACCTTGCGCTGTTTTTAGAGCAAACTGTTTACTCAAACTTAATCAGGTTCTGTAAATTACTCATAATTCCTTAGTATGTCCAATTTTGTAAAAATTGCCACATACCACCAATTGAACATCGTCGAGCTGTTTCCCAAAACACTAGTCCCATTGCATAGATGTCTGCTCGCTTGAACGACTCAAAATGTTTCATATTTATGGAATCGTCTAGAACTTCAGGTGCCATGTACCTATTTGTAATAAACACAAAACCAAAACACATTCAATTTCATAAACACTTACTGCAGAGAAAGTCTGGTGCTACCGATCGGCTCAAACCCAGATTTAAATATTTACATGGAAGAGGAGACAAGGAAAATCTGCTTCGTTAAGGTCATGCAATCAAAGACCTTTCAGAGCAAAGGGGTAAGAAATAAACAGAGAGGAACAAGCAAAGGAATACGAGGAATAAGTAAAATGTGAAACGATAAACAAATAGAGCCATAAACCTGACAGATGTGGGCAGGGGGTTGGAACGAGGTGATCTTTAAGGTCCCTTCCAACCCAAACCATTCTGTGATTCTGTAACAGACAATGACAAAACCCAAAAGCCTCCAGTTGCTAACTGACGGGCTGTGAAGAAACTCCAGGCCTAGGCTTAGAAAGAGCCAGTCTGGATGGTGTAACTGCTACTACGTGGGAAGCAAAAGGAAGACGAGGATTGTGGATACGCAAGCGAGGCCTGTTAGACTATGCAATGCTTATCAAGGAATGTTTAGAAGGGTAACTGGGAGGAACCGAAGTGGCACAACAGACAGAAAAAGGTATCAAATGGTCCAGTTCCATGATCAGTTGCCAGTCACTATACTTGTCTGACCAAGCCCTGCACCTGCTCTCTGCCACGTACCCTATCTTATTAAATCCTATCTCTGCGTGCAATCTCATTCTCAACCCCCAAGGACTCCATGCCAGCAACTGGAGATAGGCACAAGTGAAGTCAGGGCTAGCAACTGGAGTCAGACCAGGAATGAAGTTGCCCTTGGGTCTGGGGGGTCAAGAGGAAGGTCTCGGCATCAGCAGCTGGAAGAAGAATTGCAGATCCTAGGAGCACGTATCCTGAGCCACTGTGGGAGGAGCATGAATGAATTTTGGGGCAGCAACTGCAGTTGGACAGTGTGTGAAGGCACCCCTGGTGCCAGAAACTGGAGCAAACTGCTTCAGCCACTGAAGCAGGACCACGGGTCACGGGATTCACAATCACACACTTAGAGGTACCCTGAAAACTGGGATGATAGAAGCATAGTAAAGGCCTCTCAGCACCAGCAACTGGAGTGGAATCACAGCTCCGTGTGCCTGGGTGCCTGCTGCTGGTGAGGGCTAGAAGGTTTGTATTTACCCCACACCTGGTATGCATGGCAGGTACGTGTGGGTGTTAATTCACTAGTAAACCTCAAGCTGGTCTAGCCTGCAAATAGGTGGCCCAGGCAGGGATGTTTGACACGGGGAGGGCCTGTGCTGGTATTCAAGGGAATCCATGCATGCAGGTGAGCGTAGGGGTACATGCTGCCCGTTAACCCAGCTCAGCTGGTGAGCAGACCTGCAGAACACAGAAGACAGCATTAGATACAACGAGGGCTGTACTGACAGCTGAGGGATTCATAAATGCGCACGGGCTGGTGAGGCTACAGAAGGGAGAAGGAAGGAGACTTGGCTGTCTATACTTTTATTTTTATAAAAGTTCTGACAGTGTTTTATGCGAGTGTTGGAGTCTGCACACTGTGTATAGCAATCTGGGTAATCAGACCTCTCAGTACTGTAGGTCTGTGTACACCCAGCCTCACTACTGGTTGAATCCCAAGTAAGAAAGCAGCAGTCACATCCATAGGTCTGGGATGGACAGAGCCCCAGCCCTCTGGACACATCAGGCTGGGGTCCAGAGGCCAGGCAGGAGGAAGCCCCGGTTCGTGGAATCTGCCAAGATACAGCAGAACATCATAAACCATGCCAGGCTTACTTTTTTTTTTAATAGTAAATCCTATCTAGGTTACACATTAACAATGCACTCACAAGAAAAGTTTACTTTGTCAACATTTCCTGCAATTGAAAAATCTGTGACAGACTTTCAACTAAGAAACATGGACTGCAAACTGCTCATGGCATCCGAGTGATTCTTACCTTGCTTAGGCCTAGTGTGGGAACATCAAGCAAAATGTCAGTATGGACTCTGTTGAGAGAATTACTGACATCCTTGCTGCCTTCTGGGCAGAATGAATGTTATTTGCTGTATTATAGAATCACAGAATGGTTTGGGTTGGAAGGGACCTTAAAGACCATCTGGTTCCAACCCCCCGCCATGGGCAGGGACACCTTGCACAAGACCAGGTTGCTCCAAGCCTCACCCAGCCTGGCCTTGAACACTTCCAGGGATGGGGCATCCACAGCTTCTCTAGGCAACCTGTGCCAGTGCTGCACCACCCTCTCCGGGAAGAACTTCTTCCTGGTATCCAATCTAACCTCCCTGCTTTTCAATTTAAACCCGTTACCCCTTGTCCTGTCACTACAGGCCCTTGTAAAAAGTCCCCCCCAGCTTCCTTGTAGCCCCTTCAGGCACTGGAAGGTGCTCTAAGGTCTCCCCGGAGCCTTCTCTTCTCCAGGCTGAACAAGCCCAACTCTCTCAGCCTGTCCCCATAGCAGAGGGGCTCCAGCCCTCGGAGCATCTTTGTGGCCTCCTCTGGCCTAGCTCCAACCAGTCTGCATTAGTTAACATCAGCTGTAGTATTGCACTCTCAATTTGGTACAGCACTGGCAGCTAAATCCAATATGGAATGTTTAGCTCAGTTCAGCGTTTCTCCACATCACTGCCCCGTCAGTCTCAAGCTGACACATTAATGAGCAGACAAACAGTGACACAAGAGCTTTGGAGAGCACAGTTAACTGGTAAGAAAACAACACACACAGAATCCTGGAGAATACAGTGTCAGGCAATAGCTTAAACTCTGGAACAACCATGGAAACCTATGTACAATTCCATGTAATGAACATAATACTATGATATTCATTTCCTAGTACCAGGGATGGTAGGCAGAATACAAGACACACTACTTATATTTTGTCTAATGGAAAGGACGTGCATAGACGAAAGCAAGGACTATTCATGGAAGAGCAAAAATACAACCAGTAGTCCAGAACTTCAACAAGGGTTGCCAACATGAGAGTTCTCCTAAGCCCTGTACAGGCATATAAACTCCCCACAAGTGATAACACAGCACAAGCAGAGGACAGCTGTCTAAAGAGGAACATAAGGTTTACTGTGACAGTATTTACTGAATGGAAACAGCATCTTAAGTTTACATATGTCACAATCTTTGATACGGACAAGGCTCAAACTATTCTGGGCCACCTGTATCAAAACGTTTTTAATCAAGAATGCATTATTACCGTGGGTGCTTTAATGCTCTCCAAAGATTTTTGCATTGTTGGATAATCTTCTTATGCTACTTCATGTACTTGACAGTATAGTGAGCAACTTTGGGTCTAGAAGAAAGAATATTTGATCTATCCTAAGATCACACAGGGATGAGAAAAGTGATGGAGCCAGAAAAACACCAAACCAAAAACTCAAACCATGGTGCAAGACTGTCAGCCAGAATCGCTTACACGAGCGATAAGGAGATTGTCTCAGTTTCTGTAAATTATCCTACCGACCAGGGTTTTAACAGGAAAGACCATAACAGGTCTGAATATGGAGCGGAAATGAATTCGTACCCTCAAAAGAAAAATAAAACTGTTTTCCCCCACTCCCCCTCACCAAATGTGGCTTCCATAGAATTTATTGGCAAATTGACCTCTTACAATGATCTTCCATCAATGCATTTAGATTGGCTTTGGCTTCCATGACTCAGAATGGTGACTGACTGCTCAGAAAGTCTGAGAGATTATTGCTGGAACAAGAGAGGCGAAAGGCAGGTAGGTCATCCAACGCAGTCAGCAGATCAGCCGTTTCACAGCCGTCAGACAGCACGGAGAGAAACTACATCTCCTTGTCAGATTGTATATTGGAAACGTGTGGCTTGTCAGAAACAGTGTTTTAGGTTCTGGAGAGAACTCTCTACATAGACTAACTTTGACCTTCTGAACAATGTCTGCAGCTCAGTACCCTCCAAAATTGAACGGGTAAGTCTACAAAGAAGTTCACAAAATACGTTGAGTATGGCCTTGCCAAACTCTGGGTGTCCACTGACCTCTTCCCCCATCCCTTTTAGTCCAAGAGCTCTTTATTAGTTGCCTAAATTTCTTGTACAACATATAGGCAGCTTGATGTCATCAAACAGGACTCACACACAACATGCTGAGTGCGACACCTGTTCTCCACAAGCAGAGCTAGAATTCTGCTCATACTTGGTTTATGTCAATTGCAGAAAAGCATCCACGTTAAGGTGGAGTTTGTGGCCAAACTTCTTTTAAGCACTATCTATTTCAACTACCAGAAGTAACAGGTGGGCCACACTTCAAAAACAACAACAAAAAAGAGACAGGAGAATTACTCTTTTTTTTTTGAAACTTGCCTCAGGGAATGAGTGAGGTTTTCTATTTCATTCTCAGTTTAAAGCTCACATTTCCTGCTTTATGCTGCAGGCTGAGCTGTGAAAGCACACAGTTCACACCCTCTGGTAAAGCCAAGCCTCTGAACAGAAAAGAAAGATTCATTCAGTCAGAGAGAAGAATCACCAGTCTCATTCAGCACCTAAATCACTCACCCAAGAGTGAGTCTCGCTTGCCCCCTAGACTGTACATTTTTACAGAAGACAGTAACTAGAAAAATACATTTAGTCAAAACTCCCTGAACTTGCACACAGAGCTTCCATGTGCAGAAGAGGTACCAAAAGTGGCAATCAATGTGAGTTAAAGTGCCCTTCAATGGGTAAGATCTGAATTTTACTATGAAAAATTAAGCCGAGATGCAGAGTTACTTAGGTAAGAATACACAAGAGGGAGAATGAGGGGACAAAGCCTTTTACGAGAAGGAACAATTTTCAGAAAGGTAGAAGTGACTAGAGTCTTTAACGTGGGAAAAGGCCCTGCAAGCAAGCGAGTTGCTACTGCTTTGCCTTCATGAAGCGTAAGGCAGATGAACAAGCAATCTAACAGCACCTAGGCAAGAAGAGATCTTGTAAATGGGATCTACAGGCAGAGCTAAAAGGATGCTTTCTCCAAAGGCTAAAGAAACTGATTTGCACATCACTGTAACCTGCAGGAAGGTGTAATAGAAAACAGTAAACCACACGTGGTATGCACCTCGCGCTTAGTGCAAGTTTGCAATCTCAAATTCCAAAGTAGTCTGCTGTTTTACTGCCAATGATTACTGGAGACTTTGAGAAGCAATAATGCCCAGTACTTTGTAATCTAGTAGTAGTTCAGAAAATAAATCTTATCTGACCGTTTGTGTGGTATTTTTAAAGCTGGCAAGGGACTAGCATAGCAAAGCTTTAGAACAAAGTAATTTCAGTGATACAATTGTCAGTGAAGTGTATTTTCAGTACGTGTTCTAAAAGCTTTTGTTCACCGAGCCTTAAAAAAGCAGATTTCTTTATTTCTTCCAAAAAGCCACAGCTAAAGGGGCATCCCAGTTCACTGTAAAACCTCAGTCACCACCCCAAACCTCACACAGTATGACTCATTAAAGAGAGAGATTAAACAAAAAAAATTTGTATGTATGGATTGGAGATTGGGCAACATCACCAGAGTTTTCTCCAACGCTGCTAGGGCACATAATGAAGTTAATCATAGCCAGCCCTGAACCACTGAGCTTCCACACATCTCTCCGTGACAGGCGTACAAATTCAGTTGGACGTGCCACTGAACTTACCGGCGCCAGAGGACAAGAAGTTGCCCACACCGCACAACTCCGTAGCTGGGGTTCCCCGTTAGTGCTGCTATCTCTATGCTGCATAGCTGCACAGGTTACTGAAGGAAATTATTATTCTCTTCAGAACAGTTTCCAGTTACTACTGTCTGAAGATCCAGCAATGATAAATTACAGCCAATAAATTTAATTGCACTTGTGTTGATGTAAGAGTTAAACAGCTCTGAGGACAAAATTTCCAAATTGAGAAGTAAGCCTTTAAAAGTACAGTATACTGTGTCATCCTTTAATAACTCTATTTATGCTTTAGATGACACAGATACGTCACCTTCATCATCTAAAAAACAGTCATCAAAAAAGATACGTTTTATGTTCCCGTATTTCTCTTAAAAATACGATTCCATGAAAGGCCTGTGTCCAAGACACTGCACCTTGCCTGTTCTACAACACAGGCTTCATGCTTAAAAAATTCCAGCTTTTTACTTTCACTGTCAATGGTTTACACCCTGGTTTACACTCCAGACTGGGCTGCAAGCAACATTTCCATGCAACACAAGGCAAAAAGAATAAAGATACAGCAGTGAAGAATGAACTGTCATTCATAGTCTGCTGTTTGAAAATACATATATACACACTTGTGCCCTACAATATTTTGCAAGTTTCTGGTATTTTTTACACATGCCTGTAATAGTTGCCAAGATTCAACAGTCTTTATATCCACCTTCTGTTTAACTGAATTACCAGCTGGCAAGGGAAGTGCCTAGGTGCTCTACCTACCATTATTTACATCTTCCTGCTGCTCGTGTTTGTACCCACAAAAATATTCTGTACGGGGCAAGAAAAACCAAAGCATTTTATTGTGAAGAGTCACCTGAGACAGAACATTAACAATTTTACCTTTTTGTTCCCACTCTGTGGTTTGGGGCAATATCAATTGTGTCTGTAGCTGAATCATGTCTAACTGCCAATCCCAGATCTGCAATGCAGCATGTTCCATTCTTTTTTACCAATATATTTTTTGATTTCAAATCTCTGTGGGCAATCGCTGGTTTGCCTGTAAAGGAAAAAAACCCACAAACATAGAAATAAACAATCTGTAAAAAAAGATAATTGCTATTATTTTAAGCCTGGTGCAGACTTTGTTTGAAGCTACAGAATTTCTTCCAGGTTTGCTGCTTTATTTGCGTCACGGTAACTACTCCTGAAATAATTCATGGTGGACTGGCTGACTGTTCAGAAAAGTGCCTTATATGTCTACTGTATTACTCCACCTTACTGCTCCTTTCCCTCTTCCTGAAAGTACACATCATTGAGTACATATAGTACTTGCCACAAAAAAAGGTTTCTAGTATGTCTGGAAATGGGCTCACAGTGCCCTCCCATATCAAAGTTAAGAAGATACTACAGACACCATTACTTAGTGACTTTTAACAGGTTACATTTTTAATTTGTTACACCACAAAACCTGGATATACCACGGAAAGGAAGGTAGAAAACCTTCCAAATCAAGAAGTTCTGTTAGTTCAGAAATTATCACAGGTCCCAGACAGGTATTTTTCAATTCACTCAGCTCCACAAGGGATTAACACGGGTATCTGTGCTGAGTCCATCTGCCTTCTCCTCACAGAAGTAAGTAGCTGTGTGCGAAGCAGCTACGCCCTGAAAAGGTTGAATGTCTGAATTAAGAAGAGAATCCTAGTAGAAAGAAATACATATGTGCCATTAAAAACCAACCAAAACAGTTACGCATATGACAGGCTGAATAGCTGTAGGATTACCTTGTGTGCCAACAATTTCCATGTGAAGATGAGCAAGACCACTGGCAGTGGACAAAGCTAATTTTATCATTCCTTCCACTGTTACTGTATACCTGTTCAGGTAATCAAAGAGTGATCCATGCTCATGATAGTCTGACACCAACCACAGCTGAGTCCATGTACCATTGTCTGCAAAATAACACTGGTATGAATACCACACGTAACACACACAAGAAACAAGAAAACCATATATGTCACTTTCCTACAATGCTTATAAGGAACAGATTATGTTTTGCAAGTAATCACAGCTAATTAAGAGACGAATCTTTACTTCTGTCCCTGTACCACTTAAATTCCCCTCTAAGGGCTGGGACTATCGCAGAAGACTTTCTGAACAGTTTAGTGAGTATTCTTTTATTTCAGCCAAAATACAAAGCATAGAATCACAGATTGGTTTGGGCTGGAAGGGACCTTAAAGATCATCCAGTTCCAACCCCCCTGCCATGGGCAGGGACACCCTCCACTAGACCAGGTTGCTCAAAGCCTCGTCCAGCCTGGCCTTGAAGACGGCCAATGTCACTATGATTCTGATGTGTATTTAGCACATTAGCCAGGCCCAGCCTTCCCCTAACTTCTGTGCTTGGGGGTAAGCGTTGAATGCACGATGCAAAACTAATCCCATCATTACCGTCTAGTACCATATTTTCTAGGCTACACAAAGAAAATAATACGCGTTTCAAGCTTTGCCCTGCAACTCCTTCAGTCTTTCCATAACCTATCCAGCCTCAGCCTGGGAGACAATTCCCACAGTCAGCAGGTGAATTTTCCCTCCTGGAGTAAAGGGATAGTGTTAGATCCAAGCTTATATGAATAATATTAATTACAGACAAGCTGAAACCCAGCAAGAAGTACAGTGTCCAGCTATTAGACGGGACCTTCTTTACCTTGCTATATTTGACAAGCTACACATTCCTTTAACGAACCAAGAAGTTCATCACAAGATGTGTTCCGAGGTCTTCTTATACTGCTGATAGTAGTTAATTATTACAAAGTAATAATTAACATGACCCTGAGTATTTTTGGCTACACACTAAACAGCGTCTGCCATGAAGCTTTCAATCACAGGATTTTCGTTATCATAAGAAAAAGTAATTACACTCAGCAGTAACTACATCCAGTAGCACAACCTTCCATGACAAGGTAACCTCATTTAGTTGATATGCAAGAACCTCGAGCAATTTCAGAATGTTCAGAACATTACGAAAATGTACCTACATTCTTGGAAATCTATTTAAGGGCTTAATTATGGTTCTTTCATCTGTTTGCAAGAAACCTGAAAGCGTTTTAGACCATCAAAATCACTCAGAAGTAAAAGGTTTTTCTTTTGCAAGTCTAAAAATCATTTGAAATACTGAGTAAAGAAACTTTCAGATTTGTTGTTAGAAGATTCATTACCGTTTGAAAAAAGCATCAGAAACCAAATCAAATCCATCTCTGACAAGCTACCTCTCACCATAAGGAGTTTATAACAATTGCTTTATCAGACATATAATCAGCTTTCAATCAAAACTGAATTGACTGAATTCACTTCAGTGAAAAATGTTCTTTTTTTCACATTGGTACTAGCAAAACAAAAACGTGGACTTGGCACATGCTTGTTTTTAAACCAAATACTAGGTTTTAAGGTGTGACAGTACTGGTTGGTACAAGAGTTTTGAACTGCAGACTCATGTTGCAAGTTGAATGTTTACAAGAAGTTACAGAAACTATCTAATTGCATATGTTGTCTAGTGCCATGAAGTGTTGAGAAGAAGAGTGAGATATATCAGCCTTTTTTGGCATGCAGATAATGTAACAGAAGAAAGGAAAGCATGGTGAAAAGATCAGATACAAATGGGATCTGTAACTAGAAAACTCTTAGAAATGAGATATTCAGGGAGACGGCTGGGAAAATACTTTTGTCTGTGGCTGGAAGAGGACTGAGATTTTGACAGTTGAACAGCTTTGGCTGTCACACTGAGGTAGTGATATGAAAACCAGTTGCATGTCTTCACAAAAGTAATCTGTGCAAACCCAGACTTCAGAGGAAACAAAGGCAGCCTGTGCAAACTCAAGATAAGAGGAAGGAAAGAAGAAACAATCAGAACTTAGCTGACAAGACATCTGCATGAACTGGCTGAGGTTGAGAACAGTCCCAAATGTTTGCATTTTTAAGCTTTTAGCTTCAGTGTGCTTGCTTAATTAGCAAATGCATATTAACTTCTCCACCCTGGGTGACACAGAAGTAGTTAACGATACATAGGATGTATGAAGTGGGCACAACTACACAAATGCCTTAGGCGGATTCGAGTACCTCAGCTGATGGGGAAATGAGGAGGGTCTCTTGTGGCCGGGAAAGCAGGCTAAAGGAGGCTGCACCCCCCTGTAGATGGAGACACCCCACAGGGATATGCCCAGTGGCCTCTCCCTTTATTCAAATAAAGTTTTTACAGGACTCCTCTGTCTCCTGGTGACCTAATTTTCCGTAGTCATCTGATTAAATTGATGAAAAGCATTTGAGTTGTGTAGATCAGCAAGATATTCCAGTCAAAATCCTGAATCTCAGGCTAAGGCCAGAGATTCAAAAAGAATAAACATCTCAAATATTACTTTTCTCAAGAGGAAGGAATTCTGCTCATTTCTCTGTAGCATATTGCCCAAAATCATTCTTGGGGATCTACTTACCACGTACGGTAGTCTGACCGAACAAAACTTTCACCTAAGGAAGTGCAGCTTTCAGTTACGGGGAAGGAATGGAGAGGGCAAAGTATTTTAGAGCACAACATTACCTGAAAGCGTGCAGCACAAGACTTCACCTTACGTCTAACATGACTACAGACAGCTAATCTAGGGAAACCTTTAGTCCTGTCAACAGAGGCTCCTGCCACTGCTCCTCTGCTAGTAGAACAGTGCAGATAAGTAGTCCCTGATACACTTTACAATTAAGTATTTAGGTAAGAACGAACAAACAAAACAAAACAACAAAAAACCCAAACCCAAGCTATCTGTTTAGGTGGTTCAAAACAAGGCAACACATGGCCCAGAAAGTAATTTCTTTGACTTAGCAGTATCTGAAAGTCAGCATATACTCCTGGCTACATGAAGCGCTACCCAGAACACAAACGGGCTCGCCAGAGAGAAGACAACTGCAGTTAAAATCATTCATTGCTTCTCAGACCTCAAGCTGGAATAAGAGCAGCACCTATTTCCCAGTAAATTTCAGGATAGGAAAGCAGACAGATTGGACCAGCTCCTGTAGCCTTCCTAACACCATGCATCTGTGGGGAAGTAGAGGAGAGGAGGAGAATGTGCCCTTACAGCACATGGAATGTCTAAACAGCGTAGTAGGAACAAGGAGTTCAGTCACAAGATTTATGACTCCACCATCGGAGCTGAACACCACTGACTGATCTATCTGTGCCTGTAAACACTTCCTAATCTGTATGTGCACCCTTCTACCTGAAGGCACCCCACTCAATTTTACAGCTACAGTGGCCAGCCAGATGTTCCCAGCAGTTGTGAAAAATATGCAGCTACATTCTGAGAAGAGACCTAATTAATGCCTTTAATAGCAGCAACAATTGCAGCATGACACACGCCCACAATTACACCACAAACTACACGTCAGGAGATGGGAGTCCTCAGCATTCATGATACATACACGTGAACCTAATCCTGAGAATTCTTCTCCACATACCAATGAAGCTTTCAGCAAGCACTGAATGGGGAAGGCACAAGTAATTCCTTGCACTACTGTATCCCTGCAGTCACCTCTGCAAGGTCTCGGACACAGGCAGATTGCTAGTCTGACGACTCTGCGTTCCAGTCAGGCTTCAGTAACTCCTAAATGCATTCAGCAGCCTGCCCTGCCCTACAGAGAAAGGGATGCAAATCCTTCACAGCTGTTGCTGCTGTGAGCTAATACTTCAGCTTGCACTTGGCACCTAATCAGCATTTATCAGTTAGCACCAGCACCTACAATGAAAGACGACTAATGAGTGTGTCATGGCTTGCTGTCTGCCTGGTTCTCTCTCACATCCCACTCCTCTCTCCACTGCACTTTCCCCAGCATCATTTTCCCTCTAAAATATGTTAATCACAGAGGTGCTAATTGGCTTGGCCTTGGCCAGAGGTGGGTCTGACTTGAAGGCACGGAAGGTTCTAGCAGCTTCTGACAGGAGCCATCCCTGTAGCCCACCCCTCCCCACCACACAAAACCAATACAAGGTGTTTTTATGCCATCGGTCTCTAAAGCCACGTAGTACTACACTCCCTCCTTTCCTGGTACCACGATAGCACACCTGCTAAACTGCAAGAACTACCTCCCTAACCGCCCTTCTATGTCCTCCTGTGTAATGGGATAGAGGTGGCCTCAAGTATTGTAAATAAGCATTGTAAGTGTTAACCTCCTTCAGCATTCAGGACTTCTCAGTGCTTAACCCAGAGAATGGTGCGTACGTATCTCCTCACTGAGAGGATGCAGGTTATACTGAGAATTCTGCATTGGTGCGTTAAAAACAATCATCCAGCTTTCCACATCTGCTAAGACCAAAGTCACGGAAGACGAGAGC
>NW_010263497.1:43727-53132 GCF_000690775.1 Eurypyga helias | reverse complement strand
CCTGAATCTGATCCTCACTAACCATGAGTGGCTCTCCTTTCTCCCAGTCCCTGCCCCTGATTGCCATGACTCTGGGGGTATGGCTTGTGCCCTTGACAGTGAAGACCAAGACAAAAAAAGCATTGAGTAACCTTGGCCTTCTCCCAGCTCTCCCATTTCCTTCTACAGAAGGCCCACATTTTCCCTGATCTTCTTTTTATCCCCTGTGTGCCTATAGAAACCCTTCTTGTTGGCCTTGATGCCCCTGGCCAGGTTTAATACTGTCAGGGTTTTGGCTTTCCTAATCTGAACTCTGACCTCTTGGACAATTTCCCTGTAATATTCCCAGGCTACCTGTCCTTGCTTCCACCCACTGTAGGCTGCTTTTTTTTGCCTCATTCTGCCCTCTTCTACTGCCCCATCCACACCCCCAGCAAAAAAGTAGAAAGCATGGAGGGGACCTCCTTGGAGTGCTTTAAGTCTTACATTATGGACATTTTCTATATGCCAGACAACAGGCTTTTACCTCTCACACGGCTAAAAAACATAAAGTGAAAGAGGGCATTCCTATTTATTTCTCTGTCTTAATATCTACTTTCACATCCTAACCACCTACCCATATTATTTTTCTAGCCAATTCTTTAACATCCTTTACAATATCTAATTTTCTTTCAGTTTTAGTTCTGTATCTTTTTTTATCTATATCTGGCTTTACATTATATTTTTATCAATAGATATACATTGCTGAAGGAAGTCTGTTGTTGGTTTTAAGAGATACTTATTTGAAAGACTGTTGCTTTTTATTGGATGTCAAGAGGAGGGAAACTAGGATTTTTTTTTTTTTAATTTAAATATACTTACAGTTTGAACTGAATTATGACGTCTAACTGACCTGATCAAATATTAGGATCCACAGGAATTTTAAAATAACATCAATCACATATTCCTCTCTTTTAGACACGTAGTACACCACTGAGTTACATACTTTAGCTTCCCAAGGGTTAATTATATAAGCTTGGTAGTCTAATTCTGAATATCAACCTTAGGTTTAAACCCTGGAGTGTGGATCTGAGAAATTGTCTTCTGCTAATCCAACTCCCCAGAGGCATTTTAGGTGATTACAGTCATTCTTGCTGTAATTTATATAATTATAGAAAATCTGATTTTTCTTGGTTGTCTCTTTTTTTTTTCCCATTTGTCTCCTGTTGCCTGGCCTGAAACAGAGATTCATTTACAATGCTAGATATGTAAGTGTATGTATTTTCCTCAAGCTGTTGTATTGATTATGGGATGTTGTGGTGGTGATTTACCAAGTGACATCTTTAGAAATATATATCTGTGCTGAACTACCCATGCAGGTGTATGTGAGAGTCAAGATAAGGGAATGAAACATCATAATGTGCATCAACACCCCTGTAAAAGTGTGGCACATTGAAGGATACCACCATGTGGATGCTACAATCAGTGTACATATTGCAATAAACCACTCCAGGGAACAGGACTGGAACTTGTGGATGGCTTAACAGAGGATTGCAGTACACAGTGCTTTTCCACATTAGGGGAAACAAGCATTGTGGGGAGAAATTCCATTTTGTATTACACCAATTGATAAAATTAAAAGGAGTACAAGCTTTCAGGCTTTGAATTTAACTTATATCCTCAAATCATCATTATTTCAAAAACCCTAGTAGGCAATTTCTGAACCTGAGTACATGAAATGCTTCAAACCTTTTTCTAAGATGAGAAGCAACAAGATTTAAGTGTTTCCAGATCTGTGCTTCTCACATAACTCGTGGCAGAGGTAATTTTGCAGGAAGGGTTATTGGTTGGTACCAAGGTCCCAGGAGGACTAACAGATCCTAATGACCTTGACCAGCCTCACTGGGTGCCTCCACCTTGCAGCCTGCCTAGGTTGTGACTGAGCTTCCTCTGCATCTTCCTTCCTTCCTGCCTTCCTGCCTTCCTTCCTGCCTTCCTTCCTGCCTTCCTGCCTGCCTGCCTTCCTGCCTTCCTGCCGTCCTCCCTTCCTTCCTTCCTGGTAATAACTTCCCCGTGCAGCTCCAGAGAGCACCAAACTTGGTTTATGCACATGCACCAAATGGTGGAGGACAGAAGTCTGACACCTGCACCCTCCCTGCCTCTGGACTAAGTAGGATGGCTATCTGGAAAGGCTAGAGATTATAGTACAAGGGAGTAAAAGGACATTTAATTCACGCTGGAAGAAAACCTGGGTCTTGGATGCCTCTGAAATTTCGCTGTTGTCATAAAGATTTTTTTTCTCTCTCTATCCAGAAGAACCAATCTCGCATGGCCCAAGCTGCCATGAGTTGCCTAAACTCTCCTCACAGCCCTGCATTCTCATTTCAGACCATCTTCCCCTCATAATGTAGTGCATGTAATTAAATAATGTGCTGGGATTTCTAGGAGATGTCCAATTCCACACCCAAGCCATGCCAAGCCTGGAAGAGTTCGTACGTAAAAAAAAAAAAAAATCAACCCACATACACAACAAAAACTGTCTACAACAAATAAATCAGACTCAAAATCCTTAGCAAAACACACTGAGAACAACTATGCACAGCTCAGAAAATAACACATTAATGATAGTTAATTGGCCTACTTTTTTAACAACTTTAACAAAGAGATATTACAGCCCATCCATGAAGTCTGTTTTATCCTCCTTTGTTGTGGTCCATGCTGTAGAAGGAGCATTATGGCAACATGGGGACATGGAGAAGCCTGTATTTAGCACTGTATGGACAGCGATTTAATTAATGCTAAAATTAATGCAGGAAAATATACATATTTTTAATATAGCTGAAAATATTGGAAGAAGAAGGGAAGCATCTTATTTCAACTTGAAGATATTATTCTATCTACACACATCAATTTTCCTTGAGAAGGATGTTGCAGATTCCCAGAACTGGGACAATTTTATTCTGCTTCTCTTGCTCATCATAGAATGCCTAGGTTGTAAAAGATCCCAGTTCAAATCCTGGCTTTCCTGGGAAGGGGTCTGAATATTCTGATGACCTGCTGAAATGCTTCCACTTCTTGTGAAACACTTAAATGCTTATTAGAGCACATCAAGGAAAGTTTGAGAATGACCTGATAGCTGCTCATCAGGAAACCCTCCCAAGAAATGGATATGATTGCAATAGGACAGATAGGATAAATGGGATAGATAGGATAGGTATGCACGTAGGTAGGTAGGTAGGTAGGTAGGTAGGTAGGTAGGTAGGTAGATAGATAGATAGATAGATAGATAGATAAAAACCATCTCCTATTTGCTGTGCTGTTCTGCCCTGAGGATGCAGGCAGGACTTTAGTCTCCAGGTCTGAAAGCACAGGATACAAGAGAAGAAGGGATGGGGAAAAGAAAAGCTACTTAACACAATTTTTTTTACTATCCATCTGAGTATGATCAGCCCTAAATCCTTCTGAAGAAAAGAGATAATATTTTTGGTGGGAGCTAGGTCAGATCCTCAGAAGTTATTACTTGGCAGAACTGGGAATTTTGCCCTGGGAAGGAAGTAACACTGTAATTCTCCCCTGCATTCAGCCTCACAACAGTGTAACACCAATCACAATGGTCCTTTTGTTAGCATAACACATAAATGAGTCCTGTAGTGGTTTTGTTACTTAAAAGAACCAGAATGCAACAGAAAAATAGTAGTACTTGCTTTCATATTAGACTTTATGGTGTTTGACTCACAGCATTTTTTTATTTATCGGTAATTAACTAATATAATTGTGCACAATGTAACAGAGCTTTAAACCAGTATATTCCTTCGGGTTTCCTCTCAATCTGCCATTCCAACAAAGTACACATGAATTAGATATTTAATATATTTTTTCATCAGGAAATATTATTCCTTAGTAATTTACTTGTATTAAGGAGCAGACAATACATTAGGTTCAGAACAGTATTTATTTGTAGTGTTTCACCACCTCTTATGGCATATTTCTTTCCTTCTCCATTCTCTCCTTCCCCTACCATTTTATTTTTATTATAAGGGGGTTTTTATCTGTTGTTAATAGTAAAATACTATTAACTAATACTTAGTTGGTGTCAACAGGATGTGGGCCTATAAACTCTACTTGTCCCATTAAAAATAAACAGAGTGTGACTGAAAAGAAGAAGAAAAGTAATCACTGTTGAATCATCAAGTAGGTTATTGCTTTTCTCACTCATCCCTCTCCACCTCACCCCCACATACTAAAAAAATCAAGACAAGCAAGGTTTTCAAATCATATATTCCTTCAGCAATAATAAGCTGGTTGATGCTTAAAGCCTCTCACCAACCTTAATCCCTTAAATCCCTTGCATGCCATAGCAAATTGAAATTCAGTTGGGGCTGTCCAGCCTTGTAAAGACAAACCATCCTTCATCAAAGAGGTGTCTGTATTGATAAATTGCTCCCTTCATACACATGACACTATCTCTAAAAGTGATTTGTGTACATTAGGACAGCAGAAAAAGATGAAACGAAAAACCCTTAAGAGTAAACTAAGATGAAGAATAAAAAAGATTACTTGGAGCAGTCAAGTAGCTTTTTACAGAATCAAATCTGGGGAAGAATCATTCATTGCCGTCTCTGTAAAACACAAGTCCTGCATATAGGCACAGCAGATATGACTTACCATGGATGTAAAACCCACTGTGGAATTGCTCAGATGTGCTTGCAAAGCTATTGTGGGGATGGAGTTCAGGAGGGCAAAATACTGAGCAAATGGAATGAATTCTTCTGTTGTCTGATTGAAAGCAAACATATTACAACATGAACAACTATTTTGATTCACGGTGCTCTAGTGCAGCTGGGATGAAATCTTAAGATGTTGTTGTGGTTTATCCAATGCACAAGCTCATTCTTCTCCTCGGGAAGCACAACTCTGGCTGCTGCTGTCTTCCAGTGTGAACTTGCCTGTCCTGAGTAGCTATTCATTGCTTTTTGCAGTGCTCCTAATACTTTGAGAAAAGTTTGTTCCTGTCATAGATTTTCACAGCAACTGCTGCTTAGAATGTAGAATGCTGTCTGTCTATGGTTTTGTGATTAAGAAGTCTGAAGAAACAAAAGCTAAGGGGAAGTGAATACACGATAGAGGATTAGTAGGGATTGGGCAGTAGGATGGGAAAGAGACAAATATAAACAGCACTAAGGAGCCAGTCCAGTAACACATTTAAGAATATCTGATCAAATGTATGCAGACGATTAAGTGATTTGCTGAATCAGAACTTGAACCTTAAAACTCCATTGCACACCTCAGCTGTTTCACTGAGAGTTATTAACCCCAAAAGTAACCAGACAAATTTGCTACTTAAGAAAGTGTGTTTTTCTTGAAAGTCTATTTTGTTTTCATGTGGCACATTTAGACCCTAGAAAAATATTCAGGATTCCTATGAATTTAGGCACGTAGTTTGCACTTTAGTTTTATTTTACATAATCACCTTTCATATCATATTACCCAAAAATCCCAACTTGTGTTCCCATATAAAATTGTCTGGGGCATATTCTGCCCTGTTTAAATTGCAAGACTGAAATAGATTTGAGGCACATCTTTATCCAAACATAATTCAGTGGAATTCCAAGGTAACAGTTTGGTAGTATCTGTTTTAGTAGTGTCATTCTGTGTTGCAGTGGTTAGTAAGTGAATAACTATTTTGCAGCAATTAGGAGAAAAAATCTTGTGGAAGAATCTCTGTAAGTTCCCAACCCCGAATCATAAGGAGCAAAAGAATATTAACAGCTTTCCTGTGCAGAAAATATTCTCTTGTCTCCTACCACAAAAACCTATAAGACCTCAGGCTTTCTAACAAAGAATTGTGACAAGTTATGGTGGACCAAATTTTGCAGCTGTGTTTTCAACCTATTTCCAGTCCTTCTCTCCCACTTTCCTCAGCCTTCCCAGTGGCATTGTGGGGACTGGACACTAAAGACAGCATTTGCCAGTCTAAAACAGTTCGCTGAAGAGCAGCAATGACAAAAACACCAAAAAAATCCAAATGAGAAATAAGATGATTCCAAAGACCTTTTCAGAAATATATGTCGAGTCTATATGCATATCCCTGAGGCTAATCAGAGCAGACATGAGAACTATGCTGATTCCTACACTGATCCTTTGTCTCTCCTTAAGGTTGGTGACTCCCATCACAAAGGACCTTGACAATCAGAAGTGATTGACACTCTCCTCATTCAAACCTGATGCGCCTCAACCATTTTTCTATGATTCGATTTTGTATGCATGATCTGAGTTCTTCTACAACGTGTTGTTCAGAGAATTCAGATGGCTTTGCACACCTGATTAATTGCTTAACTAATCCAACAGGCTTTTCTTTCCACTTTGCAGATCAGAATCTCAAGTAAATTCCTCTACTCCAGTTGCTGCATTCAGATGTTTATTTTAAACATAATATGGGAGCAGATGTACAAACCAAACTGTAATTTACATTGTCTGCTTTTTTAATTTGCTACTGCTATAAAATCAAGCAAAATTAATTCAAAGGGATAATGGGGTGCAAGAAACTCAGCTATCTTTCATAAAAACATTGTGGTTGAAGACCCCAAGACTGGGTAGAAATCAGAAAGGAAGAGATGACAGCCTTCATGTACGCATGCTTGGATGGGTGAGACTTGAAACTGCTTGTTTGTTCACAGCCTTGTCACTTTTGTGCTGTCTGTTAAATGTACATATGTGCGTATGGGCATATATTACTCTCTGATAATAATTAAATGCTGCAGTTCAGGCATTCCATTTATTTCATGTCTCTGAAAATTGTTTGTGTGATGTAGAATTTTCATACCGACATCTCCTTTCACCTTTATTGCCTGCAGAATCCAGAAAATGGGCACATTTTCTGTCATTTCTATAATCTGTTACATTTGTATTTTTAGTTTACAATTTAATTCTGATGTTCAGATGAGTTCACTCCTCCCACAGGATTTCTTACAGAACTTGAAAAAATCAATTAGTTAAAATGTTGATCCTACTGATAGATGCTGATTTATTTTGTTTCATGCCGTAGTTGCAGTCGTTTCACAGCAGCGCAGAGAGATCTGTTAGGCCAGACGATCCACACAGACCTGATTTGGTCTCTGATGGTCTGTAGCCTGAAGATCTTGCAATTTAAATAATCAAAACTGATGGAGGGAAGCGTTCCTAGTTTACAAGCACAGGTAAAGGGACGGAAGGCTGGCTCCACAGCACAACAGGCTAAGGCACAGCTACGCTGGGTGCCGCAGTGCTGCCTGCTCCTTACACAGCCAACAGACGGAGACGAAGCCCTGCAGATGCCAGGCCAGGCCAGCATGGCGAGATCTGAGTCCCATCTGTGAGTGCCTCCCCATCGATTAATGCGGGAGCCAAGGGCAACTCTGCTTCCAGACAGTGAGGTTTCCCTAAGGGGCTGGAGCACAGATTTCTCCAAAGTTACGTGACTGGGGAAAGGTGTCGATAGCTCACCAGGGTAGGGCTTAACAGAGTCCTAATTCTCACGGAAATGAAGTAGCTACATAGCTTTAAAAATCAGGGCCCACTCTTCAACTTTCAACTAATTTTTATTGCTGTAATATTTACAGCAGAAACAATTCATCGGTTCTTCTTTTGCCCCTGCGCAGTCCCTCTCCCACTCCCTGTTCTCCTTGACCTTGTCAGACCCGCTTTAACACCATTGCTCCCCCATCTATCCTGCCCTGCACACCCACCCTGGAGGTGCAGCTCCAGAGCTGCTCAAGGACCAGGCGGACAGCCGATGGGCTCCCTTGGTCCGGCACCTAGGGCCGCAGACAGTGGGAAGCGCCGAGCAGCATGTGGACTTCAGCATCCTCAGCATCCACGCAACACACAGCGCCCACGCAGCACCGCCAGCCTCTTCAGGCCCAGGTACCAACAGCTCTTTCCCACCACTGAGCATTAGCCACGCCAGCCTCACACAGTACAAATGCTTCCTCACTCGTAGGTAAAAACTCTCACTGAGGTCTGATATTCACAGCCACCCCCCGCACAGAACTGCCCCCACCTCCTCTGATATCTCAGGGTAGTAAACCGTTTGTTTAATCTCTTCGCTTTTCCCTGACTGCCAGTAATGAAATGCTGCTCTTTCTGAAATAATTTCCTGACTATTTGCTAAGATTCATCTCCGACATTTCATTAAATATGATCATTTAACTGTACAAGTACAAATGTATTTTTAATTTAGCTTACTGCAGATATTATAGATGTGGGGAAATGAATTCGCATTGCTCTAGGACAAATATATCATTCACATATGAATGCCACAAAAGAACAAATTATTAAAAATTACTGAAACTTCTACAAAGATTTATACTTAACATTTCCATTTTCAATCTCAGTGCCAGGGAAACTTACAGTTTGTCACTATATCACACATGATATTCTGAAGAATGTTTGGAAGATTTCACTGGGAATCTTTATCAGCATTTCAGTCTTGGATTTCATGTCAAGGAGCAAACTCTGGTTTCAGAATAAAAGGTGATTTCAGCTGGGGTTTTTTTAGGAAATCTTGACTTATCAAATAGGCTTTCATGCAAAGAGTTCCCTGACCATCCATAAAAAGAGATATTGCTTTAATGAAGACAAGCCCAAAAGAACAGAAATAAATTAAATATTGATTAATTTATACAATGCATCTCCTATCTGTATTGTTTTGCAAACCATATGTTTATAAACCATCAGTCAAGGCTGAAAAATACGAAAAATATAAAAAATTAACCCCAAGTTAGTCACAAAGAGGGATGATGCAGACCTCAATATGTTTCAGGTATTTTTGAATTTTACTAAAAGCTAGAAATGAAGTATTTTGGGTTGGATTGCTTGTGGATTTTTCCTGTTTCAGGACTAAATACTGTTGCTTAGTTGAAACAGAAAGTAAAACAGTTACTATCAATAAATTGTGTGGTTTAACATTAAAAGTGTATTTTTATATAAGCAAAAAGGGACTGTAGGGAGTATAGTGTGCTACTCTTTATCTAAAGAAGAGGAAAAGAAGGCAGTCTCTGCTCCTGTAGATCACAATTTACCTTTTAGAATGCAATATGCTTATGAAATTAATGGACAGGTCAATAAACAGCAGCAGTTCACTTATCACTTCAGTGTGGTGCAGTTAAATTCTAAAGATGTATTTCAGTCTTTCCTGGCCTTGAAGACATGGTTTCAAAATTATTTGTATCTTGGGCCATCATTATGCTCTATTTTTGTACAGTATAGGGAGTTCTGGATAGTGATTCCTATGTTTACATAGGAGACGAATAGTAAAACACAATAGAGGAAAGATCTTACGTTGACATCAGGGGGAAAAATGGCTTGTTGCTGAAGGGGGGAAACGTATTCTGTCCTGTTCAGCTTCCATGATATGTAACATTTTCTGAATTGTATTCCATGAGTTGTTGGGGGGGGGGGGGGGGTTTG
>NW_010263497.1:34866-43696 GCF_000690775.1 Eurypyga helias | reverse complement strand
TGTGTTTCGTGGTGTGTTGGGGGGGGGGAGGGGAGGTTCTGTACATATTTTAGAAATTTATTAGAATTTTGAATGTGAATTTCCTACTTTCACAAAAAGCAATTTCGCAACACATCTGTTTCCAGTGGTTTTTTCTAAACTTGAACCATAATATTGAATTGTAAGGTGTTTTTTTGACTGTGACTCAGAGCTTCCAGATATCCTCTTCAGAAACTAAAGGCCATTCTTTCAGTGAAAAGCTGCTCTGCTTGCCTTACAACTGTGTGAGAGATGTCTCTGAAATTCATTTTGAAAAATTAAAGATTTTAAGATCAGTAACCTGAAGCCAAGCTCTATGACATACTCACCTTTAGGCACTTAAATAACTCTTCCTGCTTTAAAAGATTACTGGCAAAAATTACAGAAACAAGAGAACACTGTTCTGCTTTGTGTAATGTTGGTCGTATAAACAATATGTTAAACTGCTCCACTGTGTCAAGTAAAATAATGAGGGAGAGACAAGCTGAGAAATATTGCTGAAAGAGAAAAATGTCCTGCAATCAGCCTGTCAAATTCTTATTGTAAGTAGGCAAAAGCAATATGCCTTTTTTCCCAGTTAATTATCTAGCCAGAGCACAATGAAGTGAGATGCTACAGTCATCATCTGTTTTAGTTTGCTGTATATGATAGTCTATGAGGAGTCTGGAGGTGAAAGCTGGTCTGAATTCATGTCAATCTGGTTTAGCATATTTTAAATTAATTTTTTCAGTTCTTCAGTTTTCCAATGGACACTAACAAATGTCCCGCAGTAGGGCACTTCGTTAAGTTCTGTGTGGGAAAGCCCAAAGTTTAGAGCAGCTGAGAGATGACATCACTTCAGTACTGAGGAAAACTGACAGAGCTGGAAAACAGACTTTCTCTCAGGATGCTGAGGAGCCACATGAGGAAATATGGTGGCCTTGGATGTTGATAGTTAGCAACTTGGAAACAGTTTCCACTTCTAAACATCTGATCTCATGTCACTCAGGTCCCTCAAGAAAACTTCTTTTTCCAGCCCTTTATGCTGGAAGATGGGATGGGATGGGATGGGATGGGATGGGATGGGATGGGATGGGATGGGATGGGATGGGATGGGATGGGATGCCAAGCTTGCCTCATGGATGTGGCCAGAGACCAAGAGTGCAACTCGACCCCTGCTCCTGCTCTGCTGGGTGATCCCAAGCAAATTCCTTCACCTCTCTCTGCCCATGTTTCTGTCTTCTCCACTAGCTGTCAGCTGTGCCCAGGAAACGGCCCAGGACTTACACCAGCACAACAGAATGACATGTGGAAGGTAAAGGATACCGACAATTCCAAAACTGAAGATCATGCAGGATATGTAGTTTCAGCCCTTGCCATGACAACAGGGATTTTTATAAAAGTTACCAATTCTGTTTAGCAGACTGTGCTATCAGGTCTAGCATCATAGTGATATTTATTATATGGACTAGAATGGATTTTAACATTTTAAATGCAACAAAACAGCCTCTTGAAACAGTATCCTCGTCTTCTGACGAAGAAAACATTACAATAAAACTACAGGAAAAATCTTCACAGTACCTCAGCAGCTCAGCTGTTGTCACATTGGAAGAAACACGTCTGTGACAAAGCTATCAGAAGACTGTAGTATGTACAAAGGAGGAAAACTATGAAAACAAGACAATGTCAACAACGGCACAATTGCTGAGTTCTTTCAGCATTTTTTTCCTTAATTTTTCTAGATTATATTATACCCTGTGCTTCTGTAGCCCATCTGGATTCTACCTGGGGGCTTCAAACACATTTAAAATTCTGGCCTTAGGTGTTTACAAAGCAAACCCCTATTGAGCTCAGTCATAACTTAACTGGAAAAAAAACAGAAGAGAAACTTAGTAAGCAACTTAGGATTCAGCCCAAATTTATTTTACCACATCTTTTCTCTGAAAAACAATCAATCCTAAAACTAGTGTCTTGCTGGAGTGTCCTCCCAAACTTTACCTGAAAATGGAAAATAGATGGTTTACACAACGTTATAAAGAGATGCTTGAAGGGACCAGCCATGTAGAACTGGATCTTGTTGACTGCACGACTGGATGTATCAGTTGGAATGAAAAGCTCAATTGCACAACATTGCATTGTTCTTGTCTGGGAAGTCAAATATCAATAATATTTACAGAGATTAGAGGTAGTAGCTAATGAAGACAGGATCCTTACATTTTAACTGATCCACTTCTTCCAGGGGATACTTGCCAGAGACATCACGTCTGTGTGCAGCTGAGCAACATAGCCAAGTAGAAAATGTATAAACCAACATAAGTAAATGCATCTGTTACACCAGCGAATGGTTCTGTCTGGCAATAGGCCCATGTTTTGCAGTTCAACAAATTAACTGAACAAGGGAAAACCAGAATAATCATGCTGTGATAAATTAGGTTTGTAGTTAGAAAGGCTGTAATTCCTAGGTAGTGGGAATAGCAGATGCTTGAGGAAACGCCAAGTTAAGGGAGTTAAGTACCAAACCTTGTTGAATTTTAACTGCTGTGTTAGTTATCTAACTGTACTGCAGTAAGAAAGCTGCTTTTGAAAGAGCCTACAGCATTTTTTTTTTTTTACATCAGTGACTTTACTTGGGCAATTTTTTTCTTTTTTTCCCCAAGGATGGTCTTTTCTGAGCAGAGAAGTGCCCATGCCTGGAGATTGTCACGGCCTCAGTGACTTGCTAGTGTTACACACTGTTTATTTTCCAGTATCAAATTATTTCCAATACCTGCAAGCCTTCTGCAGTCTTTGGATCTGTTCCAAGATATGTGGAATAGAAGAATGAAGAGGCTGGTTTTAAAGTTTGGGGTTTTTTTTCTCAGGATGGAGCTAGTGGAAAAATTGTCTTGATATTTGACCAAGCAAATTACGCCAGCTAGTAGGTGCTTTAATTTGTGTGCCTGAGGCTTAAACAATGCCACATCCACTTAGGGACCTGAGTGTTACTGTTCTACTCCTGTTACAGTTAGTGATATCGAATCGTGTTACTGTGCACGTGTGTCTGGACGTCTTACTGGCTACACGTGTGCTTATGTGTATATTTCTAGCATAGGGATGGGGGATGAAAAATAAACTCAAAGATGATGGAGAAGATGTGAAATTTTTAATTTAAATAAAATGATCCATTGTTACATGCTTGTGGACCAAGTGAACAAAGGTGTCACAAATAATCAAAAGTTTAGGGTCCAGAATCCCTACTAATCCAAAGTGATCTTGAATGCAGAATGTCAAAAGCTTTAGAACTGATAAGAGAACAGTCCTAGATCAGCATGACATGGCAAACAACCAGTTGAAGTGCTGAGCTAAATAAGCCACACTAATATGCAGGAGACCTTATTTACCTATTTTAAAATAAATAACTATCTATAGCTTTTCCCATCAGGGTATGTCCCCTAAAATCCTGTGGCTTAGTTTATGGATGTGCATCATGCAAACATGTATTAATCAGATAAAGGTCATCTAACTATAATTGTTACATGTTTCTTTCAAGCATGTTGTGTATGATCTGAATATTCTCATTACCAACTGCAGCATCAGACAGGTGCAAAAGTTACTCGCAGTGCTCAGTCATCTTCTATGGTAAGTTCTCACCACATACTTTTACCTACTGAGGGTAGTACTAACTGAATATCTCATGTACAATTAGTGCCCTGCCCCGGTACTGCCACTATTCTTACTGTATGACTACAGATTTGCAATGAATTGACAAAGAGCCCCACGAATAACAGGACTGGGAAATAGGCAGCAAGCACCACATTAATCAAGGCCAAGTATTTTCACTCTCCTTGCCCAGCGTAAAGATAGTCTCCTCTAGGATGTCTGTTCTCGTCTACTTGGTAGAAAATACTAGAAGAAGCCTATTATGGAGCTATTCCCAGCAAGTGTCATGGTATTTCTTGGGATCAAAACAGGACAATAACTAACAATCAGGAATTTCCCAAATTCTGGCTGTAAAAAAAATGAGGAAACAGATAAATTACAGGACAGAATCGGGGAAGTCTGAGTTCTGTTAGCAGCTCTCCTGCAGATTTCCTGTGTCACTACATTTGACTCAGTCACTGAATGCAGATTTGTCCTTTTGTAAAACAGGAAAATTGCCATTTGAAGATGTAGGTATTTTCTGCCACCCTTGGGGTGGCAGAAACCATTGGTGAGGTTATCTGGTTAGGACAGCTAATCTTGGAGAAGCTATCTGATTAGGACACTGTGAGGCTCCACGCACTGAGATTTTTAAAGCCTCTTGACATTTAAAAATGCACAGGTGAAGCTACCGTGGAAATCTGATCTAAATTTATGTCAAGCAAAGTTTTTTTTAGAGACAGTGCTGATTTTCAATTAGGAGGCCATGGGTATGACTACACTTCATACTGGCCCTTAGTGATGGCTGCAGTTACACCAGCAATAACAATATGGTAACGATACTGGGAATAGTTTAGCTTACTCTGCACTGACATGCAGAATACTGTCAGACTCAGAGAATTGGACTCTGTTGCATTTTGCACTTACAGGATGCACTGTCACACAGACACGGCTTGCATAATTTAGTTATAAATGATCTGTTAATCCACGTGGCACTATTTCAAAAGCAGAAGCCTAATGATGATGGCAATAATGGTAACAGCAAGAAGACGGTCAAAAGAGGAAGGACTTGCTTGCCAGGGAGAAATCCATGTGCATTGCTCATAATCAACAATATCAGCAAAAAAAATGCCAGTATTGTAATTAACTGTGTCTTAAGTGGAACTGGACAATTGTCTGTGCCCAACCATGCAAGTTACCATGCAGTTAAAGACAAAAATATCTGTAAAGACACTTTAGCACTGTCAAGTTGGTGGCACCGTGTTTCTCGCCAGGGTTCTTGTCCCCTGACTCCCAGCACTGCACACATACTAGTGCACACCCAAGCCTTGGGGGACCCAAGCAGGAAGGAGAGGACAGACAATCAGAACGTGAACATACTGCCTGGCCACAAGACATTATTCTACACAGACAGTAAAGGTGTTGTAGATGCGACATATAAGATCATAAAGCAAGGGGAGTTTGAACTCTGGTAAAAATTATACCCATAATTTAATGAAGAAACTGTTGAGAAGAAATACTTCATGCTAAGCACAACTGTGGGTTTTGCTTTAGCAAGGAGTGCTGGATCACCCCAGATGTAAATATGTAAGAAAGCAATCCATTCTTTATGGAAAAATGGCTGTTATACTTTGCTGCAGAACCAGCTGGGTTGAAAAGCAAGTAATCACCAGCTAAAGCAAAAGTTTTAAACCATCATCAAAGATTTAAACCTTCAGTGGTTTTGCATCGCCTTTCTTATTTCAGAAGAGCCTGAATTAAAATTCTGAGCAAAAACTTTTGTGAACAGCCTCTGGTAAAACAACAAAGAAGATACTATAAAATCTATTTAACTTCCTATAGCAAGTGCTCTTCAGGTCCCGCATATCAAGTGAACAGGTAAATTGTAATGACAGAGTCATTTTTAAGGGGCACTTTTTTCTGTATTTACTTTGCACAATTTTCTCCTTGTCATTTTTTGAAAAGCCTATTACTCATCATTAGAGGTCTTCAGTCTTTTATTTATACAGTGGTACAAACAAACACTTTCTGCATATATCCTGCCCTTGCATAAGACCTGTGCAGTTCTTTCAATATGCCTTTCTTTAAATAAAAGAAGCATTATGTAAATTATTGTTAATCACCCAGTCTCATCCTATGCTGCAGTAGCTTTACTGTGTTCACCCAACTGCATGTTCCTGACAGAAATCTTGTTAAAATGCGAGCTGAAACTACATAGGAATTCCACTAATGAGTAGCTATGTTTTCCTGAAACAACGGTCTGACCTAAATTTGCTAAACTGCCACTGGACTAGCAGGTAAGTAAGCCAAGGTAGCTGAAAGAGAAGAATATGCCTCAGAAAATTATTCTACTCCAGTGTTTCTGCACCCTGCCTCAGTGACTTCAGGCAAGCTACATAAACCCTTTTCCCTGTTTTTTTAACCATCTTCAAACTATTATGTTTAGCTTCATTACTGAGAGGACATTCAATGTATTAGAACACACAAGCACTGCCTCTCGCATAAGTCTTTGCTTTTTAAAACAAATTTGAGACACGCTGGGGAATCTGTCTATCTTGAGCTTATGAAATGGAACTTTACTGTGAAATTATACTATCATCAAACTCATCAGAGTAAGTAGGATCTATCATATCCTACCTGTGCTGTATGATATGTCGACCAGGCTTGAGAAAATATGACTCCTTGAACATCAGTGGTCTCCTACTGAAATGCAAACCCTGGGTAATAATAAGTGGTTGGAGTGAGGAAGATAATCCGTCCAATTTCATTTTTGAGAAAAATTTGAGAGGAGGAATTATAGAATACAAAACGTCTTGTAGGAAACAAAAGTATTGGGTGTAAAACTCATGTAGCAAGACTGGAAATACATGGCAAGTGAGAGGAGGAAAGGAATATGCCCTTGTTGCAGGGAAAGACCTTTTAAATCAGGCAGAAATGTGGTGCAGAGCAAGTTTACTTAGAACAGAGAGATAAACACAGAGACTCAATGATCCCAACAGAAAGCTATGTTGAAAAAGGGATTGAGGACTGGCCTGAATCAAAATGTCTTTTGGGAGTAACACAAAAATTGAGGCATGAAATGTGTGTAGAGTTTATTGCTGTATCCCAATTTGAATTCTTCATGTTATATAGGAGGAGAATAATTGGGTTTAAGATCTTACGCAAAGTGTCTGCGTGTGTCATGTCATTTACTATTGCACGTCTTTGAAGGGTTAAATTATAAATGCAGACTGCCTGCTGTGTACACACTCCAGGGAAGAGTGTAATTAAGCTACTGGGGAAATAGCACCTGTCTGGAAGACCTGAAGCGATCAGAGCCAAGGTCTCAATTTTTGTGGTAAGGAATAACAGAACCATGTCCTGGAAATATGATGCAAAGGCAAAAGGGAATAACCCAGCATAAAATATGAAGCCTAAAACAACAGTGATCACTTACCTAGCTACAACTTTGACAGGTTTTGCATGTATGATGAAAGTATAAATCCTCAACTGAGAACATTTAAAGAGAAGAGTTACAGAAGAAGAAGTAAATGCTTGCTGTTGAAATCTGAATTTGCATACTGCAACTCACCTTGATCTAGTTCCTTACTGTGTTTGGTTATACTGTTCTGATCTTTTACTGTGTCTTGTTCTATCCAAAGCAGCAGAAGTAAAGCACAAAGGGAAAATCTTTTCCCATTAACAAAAAGTAACAAAAACATTGTTTCCTTGGTTTAATTACCAGACCAAAGCTCTATAATTCTCCTAGTGTTGTTCCAGGCTTCCTACACAGATAATTTCCACTTGATACACACATACTTTTAGAAGCTGAATGTAACTTTTTTATACATATTACTATAAGTAATTTATATATATACATATATAAACATATATATATATATATAATGCACCTATCAACATAATGATAAACATTCTTTGGAACCCCTTCAAGGGTTCCAAGGAAGCAGAATAACAGGAGCAGAAGTCACAGACCTGGATTGGCTGCAAGTACATTATGGCAGGTGAATTGGGGAATCAGAATCCAGCAGCAGCAGATACAAAGGAACCCATTTCCCACAACCATGGGAACAGACTATTAGTATGTAATTAATACTATATGTATCTTAAACTGAGGCAATAATTCATGAGGCTGGTTTCAGGCCAAGGGGAAATATTTCCTCACATTTACTTCCCACACTAAACGTAAGGGTGATGTTCTACACTCATAGCATCAGATACACTTCCCGCAGGAGCAGAGATGGTATGGGTCCCATCTAGCACACATACATGACTATTTTAATGTTGAATTAGCCTGTGTACACTAAAGAGAGTTTGTGCAAGCTTTATTTTCTGTGGATGTTCTAGTAGACTGAGAGAGGTCGGGTGCTGGTTTAAAGCAAAACTGCATGAAGCAGGCAGACAGTACGTCTGAAGCAGGCAGACAGAAACCCCAGCAGTGTGAAATTAATGCATGCAAATACTTTACCACATTTAAATCGATGGAGTGAGATTATCCTGGCTCAGTGCTTTATATCCTATAGCTGAAAAGTTTTTGATCTGGAATTAACACCCTATTGTTAGATTTACTGTGGCCACAAATGCATTCAGCTAATAGCTTTTCTCCTCTGCACTGCTGGCTCAGTGTAGAGCTGGACGGTCACCACCACCCCAGCACATCTACACATATTGAAGTTTCACTCTAAGGCAAAGAGTACTTTTTGGTGTTGTTTTCTGGGGTTTTTTTCTTTCTTTCTTTTTGAGATAAGTCTTTCAGTTCTCTGGGCTTATCATGGGGGTTTGCTGAATCTCAGATGCTGCTGATCATCCAGCTAATATCTAAAGAAAGGGAGAGGTTTTACATGTAATAATAAGATGCAACATGGACTCTGCTATTGATCAGCTTGAGCATTGCTTTGTATAAGGGCAATCCATTCCTATAAAATCTTTAATGTTCCTCCCCCTCTACTCTGCTCTTGTGAGACCCCACCTGGAGTACTGTGTCCAGCTGTGGAACCCTCAACATCAGAAGAATATTGACCACTTGGAGCGAGTCCAGAGGAGGGTCACGAAGATGCTCAGAGGGCTGGAGCACCTCTGCTATGAGGACAGGCTGAGAAAGTTGGGCTTGTTCAGCCTGGAGAAGAGGAGGCTCCGGGGAGACCTTATTGCAGCCTTCCAGTACCTGAAGGGGCCTACAAGGATGTCGGGGGTGGGGTGGGGGGTGCAGGCGGGAGGT